>NW_009597538.1:3831-47749 GCF_000690535.1 Cariama cristata | reverse complement strand
AGCTGGGCAGGGTTAACCTGGCCCCACGTTTTGGGAGGCTGTGTCCAGCCCCGCCGGGATTCGGGCCTGGCCCTGCCCGCCCGCTGGTTTTGGTTATTACAGCGTGGGCATGAAGCGGGGCGTGCCAAAAAAAAAGTTCTCTTTGATGTTGAAAGCAGCAGTCTTGAGCAACAGATGCCACTGGCTAGTCTTCTATTTGCATTAAGTCCCTAGTGAGTTTGGAAAACCTTTTAAAAATAGGACAAAGACGTATGATCAAGGTGCTTAAAGCTTATAGTGAGTAGTCAGAATGAGGACATTATTCCTCTTTACAAGTAAATGAAACAGAAAAATGGATTGAGGATGGACTTTGACAGGTCCTCTTGTCCCTTTGTACTCCGAGGCAGATCAAATAGCTCTATGCCAAACTTAATGTCAGAAAATTAACAGCAGAGATCGCACATTCTGTGGGGAGAATAGTCATGGTCCTTACTGCTGAAAAGTTTTCTTCGTGCTTAATCCAGAATTTCGGTCAGGGTGGGAAGAACGAAGCATCAGCTGGAGCCAAGCTGGCTGGTGCTGACGCTGCTCAAGAGGCAGGGCTGCAGGTCCTGTGACTTGTGCAAGAACTGGAGCGCTCTGGAAGGCGATTCTGGGGAGCTTTACGGTCATTTTATAACTGGCCAACCTGAGTTGTCTTTGGTTTAGTAGGCAATGTCATTTATCTTGTGCTTTGCAGGTGTGGATGTTAACGGCCCTCTTGCCTTTCTGTTACATGTTAGAAGACTGCTGATGTGTCTTCCCTTGGTTAGCTTTTCCCTGGGCTAAACCCTCCAATTTTTTCAATAGGCCATGCTTTTTAGAGTTTGTTCTACTGACCTTTGAGTATATGCGACTAAGGGGGTAAATTCTGAGAAACTGTGAAAATATGTGCTTTGTGAGAACTTCAATAGACAAGTAAACCACAGAATTCAGTCTTTCAGTCCTTTGTGTTATGCTTATTATAATAAAGGAATTTAAGAGTCTTCAAACAGTAACCTGCTCTTCTGAAGGTCTGCCTTGCAGCAGGAAGTAAAGTAGGTAAATTGGCTTTGGTTTTAATCAGGTTTCTTCCTGGTGTGAAGACATTGTTATGCAAAATAATCCATAGAGTTTAACAGAGCAACAGGATATTTCAGAGTAGAACAAAGACCTCGTTAAACTAGGAGCTTTTTTCATTGCAGTCTTTATTTCACCAGAATACTTACTGTAGTGATGTTTATGGTATTCTTCGTGTTTATGTTGCTATGCTGTCATATACATTTTAGTATTGGGTATGTATATATACGATCAACCTATACAGTAGGCTTAATTGTGTAGGCATAGTAAAATAAGATTTATGAGTTTATAGTAGACAATCAGTATTTATTGCATATTACACGGGGATGGTGGGTGTTGTGTACAGACTTGTAAAACAGATGAGTTTTCAGCTTATTTTAAGAGAATGAGTCGATTCTTGGTAAATATTTATTTGAAAAGTTGTTTCAAGCTTAAATATTTTGAAAGCAGATGATAAAACTCAGATCCTGAAAAGTATTTTGGTATCTAATTAAAATCATTAGGGACACCTAAATAACTGCAAATATG
Organism: Cariama cristata; assembly: GCF_000690535.1. Classification (NCBI taxonomy): domain Eukaryota; kingdom Metazoa; phylum Chordata; class Aves; order Cariamiformes; family Cariamidae; genus Cariama; species Cariama cristata. The sequence continues at coordinate 46,144 of NW_009597538.1, read as the reverse complement.
TGCCTCAATCTTGAATGAGTTGAAGAGCAAAGGAGCACAGTTAGTAGTTGTAATAGCATAATTATTGTGTATGTCTACGTGCATGAAGTAATTGTTTGACAGAAATGATACTGAGAATCCAAAGTGAGTGCTTTAGAAGTGAATAAAAACTTTTATTTTGTGAAATATTTTTATTACTGGTACTAGTATTAGGACTCATACCTATAAAGGAGTTTTTATCTTTCAGATAGACCTTTAGAAGGTTATAGTATTGTCTTGAAGGTTGTTAATTTTAGGACCTCATGATTATTTGAGTCATAAACTTGAAATGAAAGCTGCCATTTAAAATCTCCAAAAGATGGAACTGCTCTGTTGAGAATGAGTATCTTGTCTTTTTATGTGCACAGATGTCTAGTCTAAAGCCTCAGTGTCCAAAATGAAGAATACAGTTACATATTTTGGAAGAAGTCACTAACATTAATACTGGAGTTTAGGATAAGATCAGTGGATTTACTTTTTGGTTTTATAATGCAAGTTACTGTGTTTCATATAACTTTTAAAATTGCAGTCATTTCTTAATAGCTCACAATTGTAACCTGATAGCGCTTGTACATTTTAATACAAAGCTTTCATCACATTCATAAAAATGTCATTAGTCATAGTTTACGTAGGTACGCTTATTCAAACCAATAAATTAAATCCATCTTCTGAAGTATACTTTTATTTGGATTAAAACAATACTTTCACTGAACATGTCAGTCACTGTTAAAAGCTAAGACTTTACTCCTGCAGCTCCGTTTGCCTGCCGTTGTCTTACTGAATGAGTGATACTGTTTCATAAAGGAAAATCAAATCAATACAAAATGATTAATATCATTCTGTTGTTTGTGGGTTCCATTTCCTTGACCGGAATTTCAGGTCTTACTGTAATATTACAGACAAGAATAAAGAAATGCAGTTCAGACTTTGATTTATCAACTTTATCAGCTTAATACACGTTCTCTGATTGATACAATTGCTTTTAAGAGGCACAGCTTAGTTGGCTTGGTGGATGGAAGCTCCTGCTGTAGGACTTTGGTGCAAAAAAATGTTCTGGCATCTTTGGTGTATACCTGCTGCTAGAGAGATGAGCCTAGGTAAAATATTGTATGAAGTTGTGTTTCTGAATAGTGAAAGAAGTATTTCAGGAAGACTGTAGTTTCCAAAGAGGGAGTTACATGTTGCCAGCTCAGGGGTAAGTTGTTTTTAGAAGGAACCTGAAGATATACAGATGAACAGTAGATGTATACAGGTAAATTTAATTGTGCTTTAGGGTGGTGACAGGTTATAAACATACTACTGTGCTAATAATATTTGCAGTCCTAAATTAAACTTATTAAAAGGGGAGGAGGATTTGTTTTCATATTTTTCCTGCTGGTCACAGTAGGACAGAGTTGAATTAAGTAGCTTATCAAAGAGGAAAAAAAGAGTTAGGTGGTAGAAGCCACTGTCTTTTCTGAGATCAGCTTCAGTTCAATATGAACAAATGAAGAAGTGTGTCTTGGTGGGGCACAGTAAGGGCTTCGGGCTGCTCAAACAAAAGGAGATGACAGCCATTTTAAAGGAGATTGTTTGTGATACTCTGTCTCTTGGAAAGCGTAAATCAGTAGATGCAGGCTGGCAGTCAGTGTGTGAAATTTCAGTAAATTTTTTAATTGAGAGGAAGTTCATAGGATTTGTTTTTCCTGTTTGACTGTCGCTTGAGGTGAAAAAATTACCTGATGCTGACTGTGACATTGTCTAAATGTCCATTTCAAAAAATGGAAGTTCTGTGTAGTGCAATTTTGTAGGAGTAAAAGAAGTAGGTCAATGTGCCAGTGAAAACTGAGCTTGACTTTAACGCTGGCACTTTGACTGCCAATCTCATTCTGTAATTTTAAATGAACAAGCTAGAAAGGAATGTCTGGTAGAGCACACCCTGTGTCTTGGCAGTTGTATTAAGCCAACGTACATACTAAAGTTAAGGAAAACATTTAAGTGTATGTCTAAGAAGTTAATCGCCTATGCAGTTTTATGTCCTTGATGAACTTGGAATCAGTTTGCAGGTTTAGAGGAACATGTTCCTATAAGCTGAATTCTTCTGTAAGTAACTTTTTACTCTGTCAGCTAAAGCATGTGTGGTATTATGTAGGTAATCTGAAGATTCCTATTTAAAAAGCCCCTGAAAACCAAAAAACCTGAACGTAGGTGGCTTTATGTGCATGGTGACTTTTCACATGGTGTGCAGGTCCATCTTATGGAGCACACTGCCAAATTGTAGTCCTGCTCTGTTGTTTAGCAGTACCCTTGTAACCAAGGTAGGACCATACACCTTCTTATGGGGGTCTGTTTGGATTTTTTTTTCCCCTTTCTCCTTTGCCTTGTAGTGAGAAGTGCAGCTGTTGGAGACCAAGATATGTCTTTGCCCCATGACAGATGTGTCTATAAAACTGGGAGCATAGTTGCAATAACTTCCTAAGAAAAGTAAATTGTTTAATTTTTTCAAACTTCATAACAATTTCCAGTATTTACTGAGATGTTATTTTATTAATTACACTTTTAACTCTTTTTCTCTTTTGGAATAGAAATCTGTTGGTACTAGATAGAATGTGGTCTTTTGGAAAATCAATTGAATGAGATTTGATCTAGCTAATTTCATATCCTAAAATGTGAGCAGTTTTCAGATATTCGGGAAGTGGAAGTACAAGTTTGCATAAATTTTCCAGCTGGCTTATATACCCAACTGTCATTAGTTCGATAAATATAGCTTGTCTCACAATAATTACGCCCTTTTAAAAGAGGTCACCTATACTTTGTATCAGAAGCCCTGGAATTCTATACAAGTTTAACAAGCTTACTTTACTTTCACTCAGCATGTAGTAAAGTGTTTTCCTTTTCTCCATCTCATTTGCTGGGAGTTGCCAGAGAGTAAGTGATAGGGAACCAGTATTTTAGTTTATATTTCTTAGTTTTATTTACTGAATTATGTTGCATAGCTAGTATGTCTTTCAAAATAATGTCAATAATATGACTTCTAAAAATGAATTTGTGTCGTCTTATTAAACGAGAAGCATGAGCAACCTGAAAAAATGTCTTTGAGGCACACAGAAATTTGGCACTGGCAGCAAAGTGTACAAGCAATGATTAACCAAAAAAACCCAAACATGTAATTTGTGCTTCTGTAAGTAGGTACAAACAGAATGATACAGTCAAATATAAAGTAAAACAGTGGCAAGAAACAGTACGTGAAGCAAAATGAAAACAGTAGTAGGTTGCTGCAGTAAGAGGTATTTTAATGAGAGATGATGAAGATCAGTGACTGACATGTAAATGTTGGTTATTGTATCCGTTTATGTAAATGGAAACCAAATTTTTAAGATGGTTTACATGTATTATTATTATGTTATCTTTCTATCATTGGGAGGAAAAGTGTGCAAATAATTACATATCCAGAACAGTATTCAATGGGGAAGATAAAAAAGTATGAATGTTGTTTTGCATCCTTTTAATTTGCTGACCAGTCTTCTGCATGTTTTGTTGGGACTAGAATGAAATCTGAGAAATGGAGCAGTTCATTTGTAGATGTCTCATGTGCTTCATATTCTGTATGGGGACATGTTAAAGATGGACTAAATTAATTTACGATTCATTTGTGTGTTCAGTTTCATACACTGCATTTTTACTGAGACTAGCCGCATAGCCACACTGCTGAAATGTTTATTTAGGGAGTCAGTAGTCATAAATTTTGTCCTTCATGTTTTCATTAGCCACATGATAAAGACCATTTTGTTAAATTTAAAGCTTTAACTAAAAACTTAAGTCACATCTGTCATTTTTGGGGTCACAATAATAGTGAAATAAAGTTTTTCATTTAATTTAAAAATTTGTAAGTACAGTCTTTTAAAATAATTTCTTGAAACAGGCTAGTCATTTTCACCGTTGGCAAGTGGTAAGCATTCTTTGGTTGTGTTGAAATTGGGGATTTTTTATCAACAAAAATTATGGTTCCCAAGTGTATCATTTATTGAGAAACTCGCATTTTTTACAGTGCTGTCACATTGTTTGGTTTTGGAAGGAGCACAGCGAGATTAATAGGGCTCTGATCTGTTTCATGGTTTCTCATTCAGACCAGGCCATTAAACTTAATAGGATTGTGTGAGAAATTGTGGCAAATGCTGCTTAGTAGGCAGGAGGAATGAAATCGTCACGACTGAGGAAGGGTAGAGTGTTCTTGTCTTTTGGAGACCTGTACTCAAAGTGGTGACATGACACTGGTGAGATGACGGGGACAATCCTTTCTTCCAGCAATTAGAGAAACATAATACTTAAGAGTTTCGGATTCTCCGCATCTAAGAGTTGATGCCAAAGTTAGGGCTCCTCGTGAACACTTACCGGTGTGTGGGCTTTGTGGTTCGTAAGGGTGCGCGACAGGCTCTGGTTGTTGTTGAACCACCACTACTTGCCTATCTGGTGTCTGTGAGTATGTCTGGGCCTCGGGCTGTAGGAACCACAGCTGTCAGGTCCTGAAAAATTGTTTTCTATCCTGAAGTTGTGTGATGTTATGGGAACACTTAGGAATAATGATTTCATTGTTTGTAAAGCATAATGAGGGGTTTTTTTCAACCTACTTTTGCCTTGAAGCAACAGTTCTGTCTTTACATTTTGGGGGCATTTTTTTTTTTTTAATGTTAAGCAAATATGCTAGTGTTGTATCTTGATGCTTATATTGCTTTTTTCTGCATATGCTGAGGCGGAAGCCACAGAGTAATTGCAGCATTGTAGTGTGCTGTGTTGTGTTTCATGATCCTAGATCCTTCAGCCTGTAAATCAGAAGGTTAATAGTCCCTATCAAGAGTGAATGTTTAAAGACATAAACACATACGTCAGTAAATTTTCTGGAGTCTAGCATAAATTACGTGAAGATACACTGCTGAAGTAGTAAAAACACCTCATATACTTTGTCTATGAATTTTGGTTTGATCCCGTGGCAAGATTAATAGGGACATGTCTTGTAAAATTAGCTGTTAAAAACATGTATACCAGAGGTGTTTTATTGGTACCATCATCAATGGAGCCTGGAAATCTCGCTTCCTACTGGTTTGTGGGGAATAATTTGTCCTAATGCAAACATTGAGCACTTTCTGGAGTCACTAAGACCTTCGGATTCAGGCACTCCCCGTTCTCTCCCATGATCTGTGAGTTTCCATGCCGTAGCATCCCTTGCATTTTCATCTGCCTACGGTTTTGGTGAGGTGGTTGGACAAGAGGCAGCAGCGGCACAGTCACTAGCTCGGAATGGCACATGTACTGCCTTGGCCCCAACCTCTTTGCTCTTCTCTCTGGGTGGATTAAACAAACTGGCTAAGGTCTGACTCATCCCACTTTTCCTCTGTGAGGGCACTAATCTGTCGCTCTTTCCTACTAGCAGCTGTTTTGCACAAAACTAGTATGTTGTAGGAACTTTAATCGTATGCCCCTTTACCCCTCTAATGGATTTGTTTGAATCTCAAAAATGGATTCAGTTCAAATCAGCAGGGAAGGAAGGCAAAATGGGGACAAATGTAGACATACAGATAGAATGATGGCACTAGACTGCTTTGTTTGGGAAATGAAGATGGAAATGATGAAATGTTACCAGTTTTGTGGGTTTCTATTGCTAGTGTGCTTGTGTTCGATGTTTCCTGAAGTCCTAGCTGCTGGCATTTAGAGATGATATGATGGGGAAAAAAAATCATCTTTCATTTAAAAAAGACAGTTTTCAGACCTTTATGAGTTTAGAAGGCTTGGTATGAGAATGAATTTGGTGTACCCTAAAGGCCTGAAATTAAAGGAAAATGAAAAAAACCTTTAAAGAATATTTTCACCTTTAAAGAATATTTTCTACTTTAAAGGCATTTTATGAGTGCTTGGCTTATGACTTTTAGCCACTGGAGGCTGGTAATATAATGGAATTTTTTGTATGTATCTGACTTTGCTGAAAAATCTGTGTGTTTTCTAACATGTCCATGGTGCTTAGTCGTCTTTTTTTTTTTTTTTTTGAGCTAGAAATTGGTACATCGAAAAGTGCATCATTACAAGCCTCAAAAAGCATTCATTACACTTTGATGTTGAGGGAATTCAGGTCTTTCTCTCATTTTTATTTGGTGTGGTGAATAATGCCACGGCATTGTCCTAGTATTATTCGGGCCTATGAGCTAGCCTTTCCGTTCAGCTCGACTCTATTTTGAGTCCTCATGTCTGGGTAATGGATAAGTCTTAGATTTATTTTATTTTATTTTTTGTATCTACTAGCTCAAATAAAACTCTTGTGTATACTGCAAAAGTTATTGGAATGATAGCTCAGAAAAACAAAAAGCTTTTCCCAAAGCTAAAGACATTGTCGTTATTTGGTCTGATGATGCCACCTCTCTGTTTGCCCCCCACCCGCCTGCAACTGGTTTCCCTTTCGGTGGTGAGAGGTACGTTGTTTCCTGTTAACACGGTATGTCAGTCACCGTCATCCCACTTTCTGAAGTTTTCTCAGTGTCTGTGTGCTCCCTCTGACGCTTTAGATCTCAGTGGTCACGATATTGCCAGCTACTAATGCCTCATTCAGGCAGTGATGGTTATGAGAAATGGTAACTTGTGGTTTTAGTGTGCCATCTGTCTACGTCCTGTGGTGTGGTTCTATACACAAATACCTCTGGATTTGTACTTCTGTTCAATGTTACATTTATTCATTGTTTCAAATAACAATATAGCAAAAAACAAATAGCATGTAGTTACTGATACTTTGTGGAAGAAAAGGAGAAAACAGACTTGTGGGATTACCTTTCCTCCCCAGACAGATCAGCTAAGTATTAAAGGTTGGTTCGGTGTTTTTTTTATTCAGAACAGCGAGAAGAAAAAAGATAAGAAACCAAGGAGTATGTCTCGTATAGCTGACAGTGTATGGATTGTAACTGGGACAGTAAATACAAAGAACTTAACAGTGATGTGTCTAATAATTGATAAATTGGAAATCATGTTTGAATGAGGTACTTTAAAAAAATAAGTGATTCAGTCAGTAATGCTGTTCTTTTTCTTTCTTACTCTTTTTCATAGTGTCTCATTTATGTAATTTCTCAGAACGCTTCAGGATAAGTTAGTGATCATTGTCCCCAGACAAGGGTGGTGGGGAGAGCAGAGCATTGAAACAAATGGTCTGACTTCCTTTAGTAAAGGGGAAACTTGGCTGTTTTCTGGTTGATTTCAGTAAGCTGTGGTGCTTTGATTTCCACTGTAAGGCCCAAACCAGGCACTGCCCATTGCCGTTGGTAATTCCAGTTACGGATCTTGGTCCAAGAAAAGTTTCCAAGACTTCAGTGAGTCAGAGATAAATGAGCATATCTGAATAGGCATTGACCTTGCCAACAGGTGTCAGAATACAAGGAAAAAAGAGCTGTGCAAATTCTGTGTCTTTCCTACCCTGTCTGCTTGATTCTGCAGTTCTCTCTCCATCTGTGCTATAGGGCTAGGTGTAGGTTTTCACAATTAAATCATCTTTCCATGACCCACAGTCCAGTCCTGCTACTAACTGTGTTTTGCCCAGGGCATAGACTCACAAATGAGTTAGCAGAGAGAAACTAAGGTGTTACCTTGCAGTGTGATACTTGCTAATGCGTGATAATTGCTAATCTGCACAGTTGTGTACTGCCCTAAATACAGAAGAGTTCCTCTTTTGGCTGAATCAGCAAGTTACTGTTAAAGGATGTTATGAAAGTAAACATACTACCTTCTCTTCAACCTCTACCCCTTCTTGTTCCCCAATCAAAGTTTCTGTTCTCTATTTGTTGTTTGGTGGCTCTTCCTAATCTCTCCTAACCGTGAAGCTCAGTGGTCTGCTGTGGGTGGGTTTGTTGCTTCTGCCCCAACTGGTTTCTCCACCAAGTCTAGAACAGTCGCAGGTGACCTTCAAAATACAGGACATCTCTCTTTTGGCCCTCTTGTTAAAGAGTACATCCAAAAAGCTACCAATTAAAGGATTGGTGCAGTTGCTTGTGCAACATTCATATATCCTCATTGCACTTATGCAAATTGAAACATTATAATTATGTGATCTGACACTGTCTTTTTCTCTAGAACTCCTGCCTCATGCAGTGAATGGTGCTCTTGGAAGGAATGGCCTTACCGATAGTTCTTGTTTGTGCTCATCATTTCCTCTGCTGTCTCTGTCCCCTCTCTGCTTTTTACTGAGTAGCTTCCAAAATTGAATGTAGAGCTGTTGAATTTCCAGTGGTCTTTCCATATGATTCCTTTATAACAAAGTGGGGGAATGTGGATTAAAAACTAGTGCTAGTAAGAGTAATATAAAGGACAATTAAGTGAGCTGGCCAAGCGGAGACAGGCAGAACATCTCTGAAATAATGTAAAGATTTGTCAGCCTTCATAGAAGTAGATCACAAAATTTGAAACCAGCTTACTGTGTTTGCTTTTTGAGTGCCTCTTGTTATCTGCATCTGTTCGTGGGGATAGATTTACGACTTTTCATAGTATGTAAACAGATTACTTCCGTGATGTGCGCTGTCTTTATTAAAACAGCAGGGTATGAATTGAAATCCTAGGTCATATGCAGAGTACTTTTATTATTATGAGTTTGACAGTCTGTTTGTGATCCCTTTGGAGCATCATTCGTGTCACAAAACTGGTAACCATCATTGCCGCTGCTTTGTAATTTGCACAGGGAAATAACTTTCTTTTTTTTTCCCCTCCCTTCTTCCAGAATTCTGTTCTGTTCCTTATATACCATTCTCTACTAGGTGAGGCTGGACAATATTGAACTGGTCTAATTTATCTGTTGTGCCACTTTCTGCTTCTTCAGGCATTTTGAATTAGAATGGATGAATGTTTGTGTGTGTGTATATAAAAAGCAATGAAAGTCAATATGTTAGCTGTTAGTACCTGTTTGAAAGGAAGAAGACATTAGTGGTCTCTTTTTTTTAAAGTAGAAGTAATATCGTTACACATTATATAATAATAACAATAACAAATAATTATGAAGTAGAAGTAATAGTTATAAATTCTGTGAAATTGTGACTGGATCAAACTGTGCCTTCATTATTAAGGTCTTAGTTATCTGCTCTGTAGTATATCATCACCTCTTAATGGTGGCGATATTTTCGTTTGCTACTTTACTTCAGGTGTGTGTCTGCTTTCGTTTGAGGGTAGGTAATCCCTAGCAGAGACTTTAGCAGTGGCTGGTCGTTGGGGAGAATAAGGCGGTTTTGTAAGTAACCCATTTCTCTAAAGTTATATGGCTTTGTAGTACTTTAAATATCGTCTTACTCTAGAAAGCAATTTCTGCTTTGGATTTCTGCGAGGGTTTACAAATTATTCAAGTTTTTTATCGTTCTGGTAGTTGGAAGGTGGAAATGTGTGCAGCCCCATTCCTTGACTTACTCTAGAAAGCAATTTCTGCTTTGGAGTTCTGCGAGGGTTTACAAATTATTCGAGTTTTTTATCATTCTGGTAGTTGGAAGGTGGAAATGCGTGCAGCCCCATTCCTCGGCAAAAAGTGGATGCTAACCTGACCTGTTGAGGCTCCCTCGAAGCAGGCAGGGAAAGGTGATTCTGCTCTGTCCTGGGGAGTCGGGGCTGAAATCAGCAGAGCTCATGTGCAGGGCATCTCCCACCCTCCAGTCCCGGAGATGTGAGGCGAGGGGTTATGGCCAAGGGGCAGGAAGGGAGATCGTTCTTGGCAGCAGCAAGCTGGAGATTGGCTTGACCCATCTCATCCAATTGCGCTCTAATTTAGGTGCTCTGAATCACCTCTGGAAGAGCCTACTTAGGTCTGAATTACACTGGAAGCTTAAGGAGGCTGTCCATCTAAATTATGTGCTGAAGTTAGACCCAGTAAGTACTCTGCCCTGATAGCCAAATCCTTCCTGCCTTTTTTTTTTTAACTGATAATGACATTCTAAAGCAGTGATTTACGTAATTGAATGGGGTGAGTGTTGGTTTGCAACTTGATGTTTGTTGTGAATTTGAATGTTAGTATAGTGTTGTTAAAACATCTAAAATACCTTGCTTTAATATGAGGGGGTGTTGTTTTGGTTTTTTTAAGAATTAGTGGCTTTTCTGTTTTACTCTTTAGTTCGAAATTTTTGGAAGCAGAAATATACTCTGGGAATTTACCTAAAAATCCCCTGAGATCATCGTCTGGGTTTTTTTTGGCAAATAGTAGCTTTAAAGCTTATATAAATGTAGTTTATCTTATAAAATACTGCTTGAGCTTAAGGGCAAGTGGTAACTTGGTAAACATGTTAGAACTTGTTCTTTTATTCCAGATATAAACACTACATGTAAACTCTATTTAAAATGTTTCAAAGCCACTTTTTTCAAGAGTTAATAACTATTTGTGGTTTTCTCCAAATGCATTTTAGGGGCATGTTAGTTCATGGCTTCTGGTTTGCCCACCTCATTTACTATTTCAGTTAAGCTGGTGGTAATAGACCAATTGTAAGTTGGGTTATTTGATTTCCACGTTGCATTAATTGTCATTTTACTTTGATCAATATTTTTTTCAATAAGATTTAATAATTTTAAAGTTTTAAATTGTGTTTACATTTACATTGTTGTAAATCCTACATAGGTTTAATGCCATGACCCTATTTTGGAGTGGACATCAGCATCCCATGCCATTGCGTGAGGAAGAACTCATCTGTTGTTCCTTTCGGCAGTATGGTGGTTTGATGCTGGATCTGTGGATGAAGGAACTTTGTGGCAGCTGGGGAGAAAAGCCTGCAAATGATCCAGTGCTTAAATTGGGCTATAGAGGAACTCGTGGCAGCATGTACTCTTATCTGCCTTACACCGTGTATAGCATATATGTACTGGCAAATGATGTATCTATCTATCACAGTTCTGATGACTTCATTTAATCATTGCTCTAAGTACTATGCTGGATTATATCTTCACAGGCACAGTTAGTTGATCTGAAGTCTGAACTGACAGAAACGCAGGCAGAGAAAGCAGTATTGGAAAAGGAAGTGCATGATCAGCTTTTGCAACTCCATGCTGTTCAACTTCAGCTACATGCCAAAACTGGTCAGAATGTTGATTCTGGGGCTATTAAGGCAAAACTGGTGAGTATGGTGGCTTGAATGGAGGATTATATTATACTTTTTCCTCTCTTGGCTGAAGTTCTTCCTTGGAAGGTGTGAATAAGCTGGTTACAAATTTTCACAGTAAGAATACTAGAGATAAAGTTTTCTTTTTTTAAATAACATTTACGGTTGATTGTTAGCAACCATTAAAAAAAACATAAATAACATCAAAGTAATAAGAATTTAAGAAATTGTTTTTATGGAAACTGTTTTCTTAGTGGTTTCTTAAAGTAAAATAAGAAAATATTTTGGGGGTTTATAAAGCTTTTCTGGAGATAGAAGTTGCAAAAGATAATAGCTTCCGATATACAAATACAACCAAATCTTCATATATTTTAAAAAAGCCTGTAGTGAGGTAAGTCTATTGTTTTTATGGTAGTTACACTCTGATAAGAGTAAGAATAGGATTGTTTTGCCATATAGAGAGAGGGTAGGTGGCATCACAGTCCTCTCTCTGTCATTCTTTCTCTTTAAGAGTGCTGCAGATGCATCTACAGTGCTGTCCATTGCTACATGCAGTGGACCGTCATGAAAGAACTCAAGAAACCACTGATAATTTTGTACGATACGTTTTTTAGAAACTTAGACATTTACAAATCCCACCAAAAGTTAACAGTAATTTAATCTGTGCAGTTAGTTGGCATTGACTGATAACCAGAGTGTAGTCTACTTCATTACTAGCCACAGCACAGATTCAGGCTCCAGTACTAAGACTTTGTAATAAGAAAAGTAAAGTAATGTTGTATAGATTGTGACTTCTAACTGTTGGCATAAATCAACAGCTCTTTGGCTGTTTTTAAGGTTGCTTCACAGGTTGGTTGCAAATACCTAGTCCCAACATATGTGGAACATTAGATTAGTTTCCTCTGCTATTTTGTCCTGTTAATTAATGTATAATAAAACACAGTAATAGACTATAAGGCTTAAAGGCTATCTAAGCTAATCACTGAGTAACAGGACTAACCCAAATTCTTCCTGTTTGAGATCCAAAAGCTGTAATTGAATTAGAGCTATGATCCTAGGTCTACATCCTTGCATATTCAGTATAAGTAACATTTTCTGAATTGTCTGCATGTAATTTAGTCTGTATTGAATTAGAGTTCAAGCATGATGAAGTTTCTTTAGAGCTGTTAATAATTTTTGTGGCTCTGTAAATAAGCATTAAATACCACCAGCATTTTGTAAATGTTAGGCTGCAGGTTTACATGTAGCAAATTTTTTAAGCCAGCACATCACTGGGAGTGATTTTTGGTCCCTAAATGTTATTAGTAGGGCTTAACTTCTGAGTGACCTAGAGAGTAATACTGTTAACCTTTTTGTTTCTCCTTACCTTGTTATAAACAATTTCTAAAGATACATTAAATCTCTATGCTATTGACAGCAGTCTTTTTCCCACAGGTGAGAATAAATACATTTTACTTGCATTGTTGCAGATTTTATCTGTGTTGAAATTGAATTTTATAAACAGCCTAGACTGATATTCTCTCTTTAATTCCGTTTAATTCCTCCATTTTTGTAAACATCAAGGCTAATCTTTTGAGTTTCCTTTACTTTAGGGATTTCATAGTTTCACTTGAGAGAAACTCAATTTTAAACTGTTCTAGATACAGAAAGCTATAAAGATCTGGAAAGCTTGAACAAGCAAAACTGAAGCTGCTTAAATGACAGTAAAATGGGAAGTCTGAGTTTTAGGTAAATAAAAACTGTCATGCTGACCTTCTGGCAGTCAGAAAGCCTCTGAGGGGAAAGAAGGACTGTGTCAACAGAGTTTGTGGTGGGGAAATAAAGTTCTGTACTAGTTAAGTTCCTGCTTTCTTTGTTAACGACAGCCACTCTTCTTTTTACATAGACTCTTAGCATAAATGTATACTCTACAAACTGTAAGATTGTACATAGTGGTGGACGAAGACATCTTTAAATGTTTTAGATTGCTAAGCAATTGATAACACAGTGTAGTTTTGGCCGAATCCCTTTTTAGGAGTGGTGTATTTGCTTAGTCCAAGCACAAGGACTCTTTCTTTGTAAGAGTATGAAGTTGCATAGTTGATTATATTTTTTTTTTTCCTTCAGTTTTGCAGTTGATATATCTCTTTTACTACTTCTCCCTGTCCTTTATGTCCCTCTTGTAATACATATTTTGTTATTCTTTCTGATAGGAAAAATCTGTTATCTGTATGACAGATGTCATATTACAGAATGTATTTTCTATGGTACTTTCAGAACTACTTTCACGCATTTCATATCGTCTTGCTATTCTTTATAAGGATTCTTGGTATTTTAGGAGGAAGTATTGTTTTCAATACTAGAATAAGGTTAAAAATTTTTATAAGATTTTTAATAACTTTCACTGCAAAATACCAAAATTGCTGCTAAGTACAATTATAGCAATGTGCTTGTTCTTTATGCCTTTTAATAAGATAAACAATCTGCTGGTAAATTTCTTTTGGAGTAAGTAATTTATGTTGTTGCATTTTCTTGAAGTTCCTATTGCCTGTTTCTCTAATTATGGAACTCTTTTCTTCTGTCTTAAGTCTGTCCTTTCTGTGGATGAAATGGTAAGTATGCTGATTGACTCTTTTTTTTTTTTTATGTTTAAACGGTGTTTTTGTTTTGTGCAACAACTTATCTAGATAAGTTGGCCTCAGAAACTGGCAAAACAGATCTGGCTTGTTCCTTCTTCCTGGTGGTTGGCAAGATGCTGTATAAAGAATTTTCTTTGCATTTCAGTTTGTTTTTTTCTAGTTTTGGTGCCCTCTTTCCTGAGTCTGTGTGTGTTTTATTTATTATTATTACAGCTAATTGGTGTGATATCTGGCAACTTGGCATTCTGAAAGATTGTTCTGGCCATATCTCAAAAAATGTTAAGGTGTTACACAGTTTCTAAAGCATAACCCCTGTTACATTAATCTGTTAATGTGACATGAAGTATTCTATGTGTTGTATTTATAAAAAAAAATCCTACCAACTCTTCCTTGTTTTCTCTTTTCTCAGTTCTTTTTATGGGCATGATTTAATATGATTTACTGGCTTGTGTAAAAGCCCAAAGCATATAAACACAATAATACATAGATAAGAAGAAAAAAAGTGAAGCAAAGTTAACTTTTATTGTTCGGTCTTTCATGGTGATAGACTTGAAAGGTTTTTAAACAGCTTTTCCACTTTTATTATGTTACATACCTCGTTAGCGTTACTCAATATTTGCTGTTTGAAAAGTTGTGGGATAATAACTGTAAGTTTTGATCTTCAACATTACAGTTGCATTTTTAATTTAGGTTTTGCTTTTTTATATTACCAACAGAAAATACATCTTTTTTTCCTATTTTGCAGAGCCTAAGCAATACTATGAACACTGGAAAGCATGAAACTATTCTGTAACTTCCTCAATTTTGTAAACATTTTTGAGACTTTTGTCACATCTCTTGACAGTTGTTCAAAACAAGACATGTTCTTTCAGTGCATCTTCAGAGATGCTGTATTGCAAACCTTTCGATTTTTTTTAATTTATGTGGTGATCAGTTGAAGACAGTCCAGAGAAGAATAGCTTCTGGGTGTAATTTTCCACCTCAAACACAGAAGAATAATCATAGTAATGGAGAAAATAGGAAGAAAACAATTATCTGAGATTACATTGTTCCTCGTAGTTTAGGTATAACATTTAAAATGCATGATTAAAAGTGATCTAACTTAGAAATGTAACATTTGAGTTTCTATTTAAATTTAATTTACATGACAAACCAGATTCAGATAAAATAAATGGAAAATTTCAGTCTTGATGAGAGTTTTTAAGCCGACTACTTTGTATAAATACAGTAAAGTGTGCTATATGAAATTTGGTAGTGTAATCAAGTATCTTGGATCACTTCAGCAGTTCACTTTTATGGGGGAGGTTGGAATTCTTCTTCCAGGTTATATTTCAGATACTTCAAGGAACTCGTGCATCTCTAAAGCTTTTTTCTGAATAGAAAACAGGATTGGTACATTTTAACAAATTATTAGCAAAGATACTATGAATTTTTAGTTTGACTTTGTATTCAGTAAACAAAGCATAAACATATCCAATGAGGAAGAAAAGGGAGATTTGGGTGTGAATAATGTACCTTCATATGTTTGTCTTAAATTCTAGTCTTTGTCTTTTTATATTTGTCAAATAAAAGATGTTCTAAAACTGAGTACGTACACAAACAGGGGGCCTATACTATTTAGCGTGCCTTGATGCACTATTGGCAATGTGTACATAGCTAACATAGGTGTTACGGGAACACTGTACCTCCATACGGACTCTCCAGCTACTGTAAAACAGGTGTTATGTCTGAACTGTGACCCTTCTTACAGCTAAAGTGTGTGGCAGAGACAACGCAGCGTCTTGGCACTCTTGAATTCTTGTAATTGCCCTTTGGCTACTGGCAGTAGATGTGACTTAAAATAGCCCGAGATCATCATCGTAATAGACAAATTGGTATAATTTTAGAAACTCCTATTCTTGAAATATAGATTAGTCAAAAATCTTGGCCTAGGGGTGATCTTGCAGTTCAGAAAGAGATTTGTTGAAGAATCATCTCACAAGACAACCCCCAACCCAAAGGCCAGAGACTAGAAGTGGCTTTGTGTGACATGTTTTCTGACATGCATATGGAGTCAAACCTGATCTGAAACTGGATCAATATGGGAATTACAGGAAGGGAAATGCCAGCGATTTCAAGCAATCTTTGTGCCACTCCTCCTGAGCAGTATACTAGGCAACTCTTGGCCAATGTGAACATATGTGTAACGTACTCTATTCATCTAACCTCATACAAGTATTTAACAAATGAGGGAGATGGAGTCCAGCAATTCAGAGTTGACTTTCTGCCATATAGGTTACATATGCCTATTGTGAAAATACCTCTCTTTGGAAGGACTACCTGGCTTAATTTCTCAAACGTGGCAATACCGACCATATTCATGATTTTATATCCAGGCTTGGAATAGTGAATAAGCATATTCACAATTTGATAACAGATTTGTCTTGCCAGTTCTGTAAAATTTTGTTTCTGTCCTATTGCTTCTTTAGTAGCACTTCCTGGTTTTATTTGTTTAACGGTGTAATTGGTAGGAGTACAAAGAACAGGTTTTTTAGGCACTCTGAATGTCTTCAAAAATGCATTATGGTGAACTTAGTTTTTATTGCTATTTCAGTTGACAGCCTTTTTTAAAAGGAGACAGTAATAGATCCTCTGTCTCTACTATTCTCCTGGTTTGCAGTGGGACATTTCCCCCACTTTGTGAAAGGGATATAAAATAAGGTATAAAACATACAAGTAATCAAACGTGCTCTTCTTAAAGTAGATTTTATAGCAGTCTGAGCATACTAATTCCTTTCAGTCCAGTGCTCTGGGTATTAGAAAAAGTAATGACTATGTATTTTTTTGTACATTTGGGATGGAGCACTGTAGGAGTAATTTATATTTCTGTAAATCCTTTTTCATGTCGGGGGGAGGAAGAAGGAAGACAGCTTGCTTAAAGTGTGCTTTTAGTGTGAGGGGTTTTTTTGTGGGTTTTTTGTGTTTGGTTTTTTTTTTTAACAAAGATATTTTGCACTAATTTCTCTTAAGTTTGTCAGGGTGGGTATCTTCATGTGTAGAGTCTCTGGCTTTATTTTCGTGGTCTTCAGATTCTTAATTTGGAAATGTCCCTGGCTGGACATTTCTTGGGGTTTTTTGCATGAAAATAACTGTCATTTTAAGGACATACAGACTTATATAACACTTCCTTGGCATCATGTTAAAAATCATACTAAAATAGTTTAAAAATAGTGTCAAATTGAAATATTTAGTGATTTCATAGTTACTTTTTAATTTTAAAAATAGTCTTCTCTGTACGAATCTGCCATTTGAACACAGGAAAAAGTAAGGATGGTATTCAGGCTACTTAATTTTTGCCACCTTTGTGTGGCAGGGAAAAGCACTCTGCTAATTTTCATCCATGGACTTTAAACCGGTATATGCATTTTGTGCTAAGGAGTTGTAAGCTGGCTGAAAATCATGTCAGGAGCACAAAGTTGAGTGCAAGACCCCCTCTCCCCAGAGAGGAGTATGCACACCGCTAGCTGCAGTGCCAGAGTCCCTGCTTTCTTTTTTTTTCCTGCATGCATGTCTTGTACGCAGGAGAGTAATTTCAGATTGTATGTGCGGAAACAATAAGTGCTCTTGCATTGTTATGTTTTATAAAAGCTTTTCAACAATTTCCCCCCCCCCCTTTTTTTTTTTCTTGTAAAGGAGAGAGAACTTGAAGCTAACAAGAAGGAAAAAGTCAAAGAAGCTCAGCTGGAAGCCGAGGTGAAGTTGCTGAGGAAGGAGAATGAAGCACTTCGTAGACACATAGCTGTGCTTCAGGCTGAGGTTTATGGAGCGAGATTGGCAGCCAAGTATTTAGATAAGGAATTAGCTGGGAGGTATGTAAAGACAATCCATGTCCCTTAGCATGAGATGGTTTTTGTTGTTTTCTTCCTTTGCATCCTCAGAGGCAGGTCCAAAGTTAGGACTAAGTAAGCCAAGTCTCACATTTGCGGTTAATTGAGCTAAAGGAAGAAACAAAAATCCTTACAGTTCTTGGACTTGCACTAGTTGTGTGTGACCGTGTTCTATAGCCAGATGAAGCGCATTGATTTTTCAGTTGTATTATAGCATGTTGTTTTACTCCTTTTGTCATTATGTAGGGTCCAGCAGATTCAGTTACTGGGCCGAGATATGAAAGGACCTGCCCATGACAAGCTCTGGAACCAGCTTGAAGCAGAAATACACCTTCACCGTCACAAAACTGTTATTAGAGCTTGTCGAGGTCGGAATGATCTAAAACGACCAATGCAAGCACCACCGGGACATGTAAGTTGAGAAGATGAGCCATTCCTCCATAATTTCCAGCATTTGTGGAAAATAGATACGAGTTATTTCTTCATTGTTTTCACATCAATTTTGTGTTCTTTCAAATGTCACTTCTAAATATATAATCCTTTTATATGCTGAAGGACAGTTCCATGCTGAATAGCGTGTCCCCATAAATGATCATGAAAGATGATACAATTTTTTTGACTTACCTAGGAACACTCAGTCGTTTTGAAAACTGAGCCTCTGCTATGAGTGTGTGTAAATATGAATTTAACACTATAATTTTGTTACCTAGATTTCAAAATGTGTGGCTAACTTATTTACAAAAAAGAAGAAGAATAACACTCTTAGGATTAGATTGAACTGAAATTAATTTTTAAAAATTTTTTTAAAAGCCAGATAAATTGACACTCGGTGAAATAATTGATTTTTTTTTTTTTTTCCCTCCAAAAGGTACTTTTTAAAATAAAACCTTTAAAGGGCATTTAACTGTGAGTAGCCTTGGTAGAACTCAGTCAACTTGGCACATGACCTGTCAGTCACCACAGCTTTCAGTGCATAAACCCAAACATTTTTGGGAAAGTGCTTTACTTTGATCTGTTCTGAATCCTTAGTTGGTCAGATAGCAGCATAAACAATAAGATCCAATTGCGTGTAAAATACTGGTGGGCAGCTATGTGTATGTGTGATTTTAAGGGTTCGCGCAATGGCAACAGCAGCTTAACGAAAGCAAAATACATACCTTGATTTATTTAGTTTCTTTTTTAGTTTTGAGTCGAATGGCTTTTGGTATGATTTGTTTTTATTATAACAATAAACTTGAACAAGCAACCTCTTCCTTGGGACTGTATTCCGACTTTTGTCATTTGTTTAGTTTTAAATTGCAGTTTATGTCATACAACTTTTTGGCAGTGATCAGCATTCCTTCATGTAGCCCCTTCATATTTTTAATATGTGACTGATTTCCTTCTTTTGAAGTTAAGTTCTGTGTTGTGCATCACTCAGCAGTGAAATAATTGAAATAATTATTTTCATCAGGAGTGCATAGTGAGGAATCTTTTCTGATTTCATACCCTGTAAAGGGGCACTGTAAATTTGTCCTACCTGGAGCTAGTCTAAAACTCTGTTGCTGATATACTGCCTGTATATAATTTTAAAAAGCAAAATGCAGAAATGCATCACTCTTTGGTTGACACATTTGTATTTATGCTATGTTTGTTTTTTATCATACTAGGATCCTGATGCCTTGAAGAAGAGTCAAGGTGTTGGTCCAATCAGAAAAGTTTTACTAGTTAAAGAAGACCATGAAGGACTGGGAATTTCAATCACAGTAAATACTTGCATTTATTTTCCATGATACAGAAGAAGCAATTTAAATTTGTATTTTTACTTCTGTAAAATATGTGAGCCAGTGAATGTATTGTTAAAACATACCAAAAAAAAAGCTTGCTCAAATTCGTAGCTAAGGTCATAGAACTTGAAGACTCATTTCGATAGATTAGGAAATAGATAACTGCTACTTTATGGAAGGCTTATGATTTCAACTTATATTTAGGGTATAGACACTTTAGCAGATTAGCCAGTGGTGAATTTCAGGTGTGGTAAGCATGTAGAAGAACAGAAACAATCTAAGATCTAAATTCCAAAGTTTAGCTGTTGTGATTGTAACTTTTTTTTTTCCTAAGTATTGGTATTGGCATCTCACACCTAACAAAACCTGTATTAACTTTTTACAACAAATTTTGAAAATCCTGAGTATTACACTTTTATTCTAAATATGAATGTTGTTTCTTGCAAGTCAATATGGTGCCTGATATGCTTTTTTAATGAGGTTTTGTGGTTGTCTCATCAGCTTGTATATGATTTTATACTTTTATTGTTATTCAGAATTGTCTCCTTTGACTCTTTGAGTATATATTTGAACTTTGTCCGTCCTTTTGTGGGGAGAATTAAGTGAAGCATCTCATGTGTTCTTCTTAAGCACTCTTTTTTGTTTGAAGCATGCTTTCTGATTTTCTATGATAAAAACTGAAATAAGGTCTTTAAGAGCAACTGCCAAAATGTTGATTTTATGCTAAGGGACATCTCAGTTTATTAAAATCTGCTCTCTTTTTTTTTTTTTTTTTTTTAATAGGGTGGGAAGGAGCATGGTGTTCCAATACTGATCTCGGAAATCCATCCTGGACAACCTGCTGATCGCTGTGGAGGACTGCACGTTGGTGATGCTATTCTGGCAGTAAATGGAGTTAATCTAAGAGATGCCAAACATAAAGAAGCTGTAACTATTCTTTCCCAACAGGTCAGCTGGGATCTGTTATCCATAGGCACATTTAGGTGCTTCCTGTGTTCTGCCTATTGAATTACATTGAATTTTAAATGTTTTCTGTTAAGCACAGTGTTATGCTAAGCTACAGTGATTCCTGAAGCTGTATCAGCTTACACTTATTCCTCTTATGGCTTGCAATTTAAGGAGAAAAATGCTGGATCAATACTGGTTCAGTTAAACCCATGTATTGGCTAATGATTCTTTGGTAAGGCTGATGGAAATCAGCTTGTTATGTTGCCCCACAGAAATAATTTGAGGACATACATTTTATTCTTTTGTGACTGGACAGCTCCAGCTGAACAGTGTTTCTCACGTGCTTTGTGGTGTAGAATCTTCTTCCTGCCTCTTGCGTCCCATTTTCAGATAGTTAACAGGTGCACTTAGTTTATCAGAAAATTTACTCATTAGAAGTCACTATTTGAAATGTATTGGCACATGGCTAAGAAATTCAGGTAACTTTGGTAAGTCTTAGCTGTGGAGCTGTATGTCTTTAGTCAGTAAAAACTTCATTCAGATACATATCCAAAATATTCAACACAACTGTAAATGTGTTTACAACAGTAAAATGTATTTCTTTTGGTAACCTAGCTCATCTCGGTAATCCTATTACATAACTGTGTGGTAGTAAGTAAATTTGTAATTTTTGTTGCATTTTAGAGAGGTGAGATTGAATTTGAAGTAGTATATGTTGCTCCAGAAGTTGACTCGGATGATGAAAATGTAGAGTATGAGGACGAGAGTGGACACCGTTATCGTTTATATCTTGATGAATTGGAAGAAGGTGCAAATTCAGGTGCTAATAGGAAAGATGCCAATGTGGATGTCAAACCCTCACAAGGTAAACCTTCTAAAATATGTTACATGCAGTTTAATTCTGAAGTTTCAATATGCAAACCAATTTCTGGAAAACACTGGTTTTATATTCATTGTAAAATTAATCTACTGATAATTCAATTAACCTACTAGTAGGCTGTCAGCTCTTTTGGTTGATCCCTCACTTTTTGACCTGGTTTACTTACTTACAACTGAATTAACTGAATTAATTTCTGGGTTTTTTTTCGTGATTGCCTTTTCCCAAAGACTGAAGTTCAAATTTATTTTTATCTTTTCCTGACTCTGGTCTAAGAGCAGTTAATACCCTTTAACACTTCATGTGTTGCCTTCTTCAAATACATTTTTTAGATCAGAGAGATTTAGAACAATTCCTGTTTCCCTGTCATACTATGTTCTACTGAAAACCTATTAGCTCTTACTTCAGTGGTCATTTCAGCACACTTTCCAGTTCCTGAAATAAGGGTCAGTGATCTGTCCTTCCAAAGATTGCTTCTCGTCCTTAAATAAAATTTCTTTTTAACTTGCAGTATTTGATAAGAAGCCAAGTGTTGATGGTCATGAAAATGGAGACCTGGGGAATTCAGTTGAAGCTCCGTCAGAAGACACTGCACCCAAATTAGCCCATTCTGCTGAGTCTTTATCCTAAAAACAAATGAACAGAAAAATCAACTGGACAGATCCCGTCTTTGGGAACAATTGATAATCAATATTGACTGCTCCAAGTTGCATATACTAGTATGTAGGTTGTAAAAGGATGATTAAATGTCAAAGGGAACTGTATTACTGTTGCCTGGAAAAAAGGCAGTTACCTCAGGGCTTCATTGTGAGCAATTCTAAATGTGGAGAACTGTCTTGCGTGACACACAGTAGTTATCTAACACATGGCATGTGAAAGGAATTTTCCTTTAATAATAAGCACCAAAGCATGGGTTTTCTAAAAAGGATAACCTCAATACATTCAACTTTTAAACTCATTGATGTCCCCAAGGAAGTAGAATAAGATGTGGCCAGCTTCATTTTGACCCTTTGATGTTTTAAAAGGATGACTGATGTTCAGTTTGGTGTGAAACAAGATTTAAGTCTAGAAGGATGAGAGGGGGAATTGTATCATTGCATCCATGAGTTTTATACTTAAGATTTTTGAACTGTAACTTTTAAAAGAAAGCATTATTTTTTTTTTCTCAGAGTAGTGAAAACCAGAACTTTTATTTGAACAAAGACCGTCAAAACCCAAATGGGACAGTGGAGTACTTGCTAATCCTAATCCTTCAGCCCGTGATCATTTTATGAGTGAGATTTTTGGCATTGTTGTTTTAATGAATTCACTGCCAATTATTCCATTTGAAACTTGCTCCAGAAGTATTTAAACAGAGTATTATGGCGCTTTAAAAGCAAAATTAGTTTAAAAAATACTCACAATTATGTGAGCCCTTTGGTATTTTTTTTTTTCTGAGCATCATCAATTTAGCGTTCATTCTTGGATGGATATGGTTACTGGTAATGCGGAGTGGTTTGAGTTGGTCATCGTTAGCTTGACCATATGAAATGCTGAGTGCTTTTGATGGGTACTGAACAGATTCATTTCTCATTAAATTAATCTTTAAAGAAGTGAAAGTAGCATGCACAGTACTTGACAGGAGGTGCTCAGAATCATACAGTGTCTGGCTCTGTGTTATGTTATGGCAGTTGTATTAACCTATAATTGTCTTACTGTCGAAACAAAATGTTACTCCTTTTGTAACAGCGGTGTATCTTAAAATAGCTTTTAATTGGTGTACATCTAAAGGCCTATGGCATGGCTGCAAATGGGAATGCTGAGGATGGTTTCTTGGCCAATTTCTCATACTCCATTTGTAGATCTTCTGGTGAAGTGCAGCGCTCTCCGCATGCAAGCTCTGCGTTGCAATCGCGTTTTTTATTTCAGCATGCATTGCTGGCTTTCCTGTTCAGTGCTCTGCAGGCTGGTGAGCTGTGATGTGGAAAGATAAGATTTTGTACGTTGAGAGAGGAAATAATGTGAAAAGACATCGTTGCAAGTGTTACTGTGTAGGATGTGCATACACAAGAAAAAACCTCAAAGGCCTTTAGAGTAATATCAACTAATCTTATGTTCTGAATTGTGATGTAGAACACAGTTACTTGTCTCTCCTAGGAGCACTATATATATGTTTATAGAAAAAGCCTAAAAATGTATATACTTTATTCAAAGATTTTGCTATTTATAAATCCCTTAACTTCACTATTTACGTGATCGTTTTGCGTGTGTGTGCGTGCACGCATGAGTTCCACTTACTCAGTGGAATAACATTATTTGATTCATTTTTTTATAATATTGTCATACAGAATACTGTTGAAGGTTTTTAAAATAGTCAAAGCTGTACGGTCTTCACCAAACAGAAACTAGTATTTAAAAATAAAGCTGTGCGAAGAAGAAACAGACCCCCAGGCATGTTTCTTTTTCTGAAACTTCAGAAACTTGAGGACACATTGGCTGCGTGTTAGCAGATGAATCCACTGCCATAACTTTGTTGCATCCAGATTTGTGTTTTTCCCACAGTTACTCAAGTGGAGTGCACTCAGAAATTGTTCGTGGCCTGGAATAGTCAGTGTCCTCTCTGTCAGAAAGGATAGCTCAAAACAAGGAGTGATCTTCTTGTCTTTGAAAATCACCCCTGTATGAAATCTTGCTGCAGTTGTAAGAAATGAGACTTGTCCGACTAGTCTAGTAGCTTTTAAAAAAGATGTTAAATTTGCCTGTGCAGTTTCCCTTTATTTGAGGGAAAGGTGAAATTTTTAATTTATTCATTCTTACTTCTTGGCACACCTTATTTTCCACTTAATGCTTTTGATCAGTTTTAGGCTGAAGTGGAAGAATGTTTCTGGAGTTATCTTCCTAAGATTCCTTGTCCACCAGTTTCTCATGATACTGTGCTCTTTTCTTCATCTTCTGGAAGTTGCTGTACCCCTTCTCTGCTCTTACCTTGTCCGCTTTTAACCTATATATGAGATGAACAGAAGGAACAATTGCTGAGGAAAATTACTAGGAGTAGACAAGTCAGGTAGCACTAAATTATCACCAGATTTCCCTCCCTGCAGTTTTTATAATCTTTGTTTAGAAAGCCCTGGAATGGGAGGATTTTGCTCAGACACTGCCGTCTGTCTCCATGTACTCCATACTTCCTGCCAGCTAATTTAACATACTGGTTTATTGTAGTCATACTGAGATGCTAAGAGATTAATATTTAAACTGAGAAAAGTTTTGCAAGTTGGGATTTCCAGATTCAATAGACAAATGTGTATTTTCCCCTTTGTCAGTAACTGGAAGACTCAGTCCTGCTGATTCCCAGAGGTTGAATGAATTAGACTTGGAAGAATTTCCAAGGAAAGTCAGTATTCAGACTTCATTTTTATTTTTTAAAGTGTAAAACAGTTTACTTGTGTGTGTGTGTGTATATATTTTTACTTAAAAAAATAAAATAATATTCTAAAGATAATTTTGCGATTTTTTTTTTTTCCTTTTTTTTGAGTAGATAATTCCTTACCTATTAAAAAAAATCTTCAGTGAGACAACTGTATTTTAAGCTAAAGGACAGTGTTTGTTGGCGTCTGGGACCAATGTTAATTAGAAGCATGTAAGTTAAGGAAAGTACTTTATGGCAATAAATTTAACTCTGATCAAAGGCTGTATGTAGTTTTTCCTTTGTAGAAGTGTGCTCTTGGCAGTGAAGAGGATTTGTATCCATCTCAATATATTGTTAATCCACAGTTGTATCAAACAAAATTTGAGTATTTATTGTATCTGTCCAAACATTATTACATCATGGATTACTCTCATTTCTGTAGCAGATAGAACATTTTGCAACAAATGTATAGATCTAGTTAAGCGGAATATAATATATTTTTATTAGCCTGTAAATAAATATACTGTTCTGCATTGCAGTGATTTTTGCACCTAATTCAGATTGGTATTTAATTTTCTTCTCTTTTTATATATAAAATGCAGACACCTAACCCTGTGTGTGATCCTTTTCTGTTAAGCATGTAGTCCACACCTGGCCAAAAAGCTAATATGAGGAAGACCAAAACTACATAACATGAAGTTTGACACTAATCTGGTCTTGGCCAGCAATGCTTAATAGCAAATTATGTTTTTTAAAAGGTAAGAGTTATAGGACATGTCTCAAATTTCATTGAGATGCATTTTCTGCTGAATGTTTTTCAATAAAAGAAGAAAAGGAAATATTTGCAGTGTCTGACTGTGTAATAATACCATAAATATTCTGAAACCTTTGGCTAAGAAGAGCTATAAAGACCCAGAGTTGTCAAAGGATTGTGTCATTTGGGTAAAATTGTGGAAACTGCCTTTTTTCTGTCGTGTGTTTGTTTGTTTGTTTTCCCTGTGTTAGGAATAATAAGTATCTTTTGAGTTTTCTGCTGAAGTTACAAAACACTTAAGTTATAACTTTTAGTCCTGATGTTAAAGTCTTTTTGTTCAGATCAAGTGTCTGTTTTGTCGTTTAAATTATATTTTTAAATAAATAATCTCTCACCTATACTTGAGTGCTCGTCTTGCCCTGAAGCATCAAGTTCCTCTGGATAAACAGAGAGCTCAAATGAAAGGTAATGGTATGGTAGCTGTGGTAGTAGTATAATTACGGTGGTACTTAAGGATTTATTGAGAATGTGTAAGTAGAGAGCAGACAACTGTGAGGGTAGGAATTGTCTCAATAGACAAGGCTGAGTCATGTTGAATGAGAAGACGTTTAATATACAATTGGTGAGGGCTAGAACTGAAAGTACTTATTTTTTAGCTCTATAAAATTTTTAGAAGGGTTTAGATAATGGCAATTTCAGCAGATGGAAGGAAGAGGGAAAGGAGAGAAAACTTCCACTTATTTGAGCTGTCATAAAACAAGCAGATGATTAGAGGCAGCTATGAATGAAGATGAAAATGGATGAAAGAGGAGGAAAAAAAAATAATTTTCTTTGTCAGCTGGGGTCAAGGAAGATCCTTCAAAATTTCTTTGTGTCTGAGTGCCTGACTGAAGGGCCTCGGAGGCTGCTTCCCCTGACCGTGGTCACTGAATGGTCGTCTGCATTTTTTTCCAGAGATCCACACGTGACAGAAAAGAGGAGAAGCATGTCCTGACTTAAGATATGTCTACAAGTCTATTTTTGCTGGTTAAAACCTCAGCTCAATGACCTGAAAAGAAAATTACTTAAAATATTTCAACCTTGCCTTTTGTCCAGTGTATCTTTTCCAACATCATGTGATTTCCAATTCCTTAGAAGTTTCACAGTCAGAAGGGAACCCAGGAGTTGAGAAATAGCAAACATGCTGACTTTGAAACAAAAATACTCAACTTCTTTGGGTTTTTCTTCTGTCAACAAGGCAGTTGTTGCTTCTTATGCTTCAGAGTAGCCTTGCCTTGCCTGTGTTTGCCTGGTGTACCCCTGCCACGGATGTGCTGCAGGATCTGCTCCCAACGCACACGCCTGCACTGCGCAGGATACAAACGGGGCTTCTAAGCCAAATAGCTGGAAATTGGAGTCGCTTAGGTAAATTCTGCACATGCTTTACAAGTATTTAATTCAATCAGATGTCAAAATTATTTAGTGTCTCTTTGTCAGCCTTCTGCTTAGTGTGCCGAGGGGAAGTGTCAGAGCTGCCCGTGTTTTGGAGGCTCTGCAGGAGGATGCTCTTCCAGTCCCCTGTGAGAGGTATGTTAGAATTGCATTGATCTCTAAAAAAGAATTCAGGAAAACTGGTTAAAATTGTGTTTTTCTTTCTTTGTAACTTTCTACTGGAGATAATGATCGTGTTTCCCTCATTAAGTTTTTGGCACTCTGTATTTCTTCAAATTTCCTTTTTGAAGTGCAAAAGCACTGCTCCTCTGAACTGCAACCTGAGCCATCTCCCCAGCTTCCTCTCCAGCAGTTGCAGGGCCGTCAGCTCTCTGCTGCCTGGTTTTCAGTGGCTGGGTCTCAAACAGGACGTTAGGAAAATGTAAAAACAAGCAAAGTGAAAGTACAGGCATTCATGTTTTGATTGCCCATAGTGTTGGAAGTCAGGGGTGCTTGGGAGACATCTGGTAACTTTTCTGTTAAATTGCAAGTCTTCAAATTGTTAACAAATATAGCTGTAGATCTCTGTAAAATCCTGTCGGTTAAATCTGGGTTTTCTTACTAACTGTCTAAATATTTGCACAAATACTACTTCTGTGAAATGGAATAGGCCAGATTGGCATGAAAATATTTCTTCTAATGACATTTTATTTGCTGTTGTCCAAGTGTTCATGTTTGTTATCAATTTCTTTAGGGGAATGGAAGCATTAATGCTGCTGAACTGGAGTAGTTGTGCATTCGGTCCGCTGGGTTTACACCGCAGGAGACGTCCTTGCCCTGAAGGCTTTTCGTTCTGACAAGAAATGGGGTGTCCCTGTTCACTCTTTGTTGGAGCAACCTGTAGTGAGTTTGCTGCTCTTGACCCTTGCTCGACTAAAGGTAGGGGAAGAAGCCTGCTATGGGTTGCCGATGCTGATCCTCTTACAGGATCGGAATCTTTGGGTTTTGTCCACAAAAGCACCAATTTCTCTTGGTTTAATTTATAATTTACATGGTTATTTATGGTTCTGTGGGAAAGGATTCCCAATGGGTGCTATGACTTAAACCCTGCAATGGGTACGCACCTCAGCTGCAGAGTGTTGGCAGCTTTAGGCTTGGAACTTCAGGAATGGACTTTATATATATCATAAATGGGTATTTCTGTATAGCTGTGAAGTGAGTGTTACTGCACAGTTTACTGTTTATTTGATATTCCTTTTTGTCCAATGTGACAGTTCAGGTGTTCTGCTAATTTACGACAGACGTGGGGTGTCATGAGACAATTCAGGGAGCTAGCAGAAACTTTTCAGATCTGTTGTGCTCCTAAAGGGGTTATTTTAAATCCAGGTCACATATTACAAACTTTGATTTTATTTCAAAATGAAAGTCACGGCACTTCTATCTATTAAGACTGCTACGTCTTAGTAAGTTAATATGGTTGTCTTGAGTGATCTGGTTAAAGAGGCAAGTGTACTTTGGGCTATTTCAGTTTTATGCTATTTTGAACACCAAACTTGTCTAGTATTTAGTAATTGCAATTAGTGAGCAGAATCCTAGTTTTTAGTGCTGAGTATTTGCATTTGTGTTCAGTGACAAAAGGGGGCAGCAGCTTCCTTCAAATCTTCAGCGTTAACGAGACTTGGAGAAACAGAACCTATTGTTTTGTGGGTTGGTTCTTGGGTTGTCTTTTTATTTAAAAAGTAAAAAAACTTTATTCGTTAGAACTATTTCTAGTAACGTGTACCCTTAAGAAACATCCAGTCTAGTTCACATCCTGTAGCAAGTACTTTGCAGGTGACACATCTTATGGTAAAAACTGTCAGTGTAGCATATGTACAAGCACACATAAGCACGCACACAGACACTTAGAATTTCATATAGCTCTGGATTCAGGACTTGTTAAAAAAATACTTAAATATCCCCATCAATTACTTTGTAAAAGAGCAGAGCACTCATTTTTAATCTCACACCCAAGCAGTGAGATTTTTTATCTCTGTTTGTGGGTGGGTGAAGTCCTTCCAAAAGAAGGGACCAAATGCACCCATCAAACATGAAATGAGGTATTGGGTAGGTTTGCAAACGCTCCTGCCTGCACTTTGCCCGTGCTCGTCGATCAAGATACGCAACCAGCCTTGTCACATTCTGGGATCTTTGCTGGAACAGAGGCTACCCATGGTCATGTCAAACTGTGGCGAGAAGAAGTGGAAAAAAGGAGATGATGATTATGTTTTACTCTAGTATAGTTTCAGACAAAACCTTCTTGGTTGGAGGAAAGAGGAAGGTCAGGTCACGTTGACCCACCGTCATCTTTTCTCTACTGCTGTTGGTTTCCAAGGACCACCAAACAATCGTGCTGTCTCCAGACCTTGTCTGATGTCGTTAACCAGGTGATCAGCAAACTCATCAGCGAGATGTTCTGCGGCATGAAATGTTTATGTCCTTGATGCTAGTCTTTGTACAGTGATGCAATCGTACTATAAATGGGTGGGATGGGGTGGAGTATGACTTCATCTGTCAGAAAGTTACCTATACAAATGAAATACTTACCCTAAAGGGGTATCTTTTATGAATGTCATCTACCAGACATCTGTAAGATAGTAGAAAAGTTATTGCAGCATTGTTAGCAAGAGTGTGGCTCGCTTTGTGTTGTGGAGTGTCAAAAAAGACTTGTGCTGCCTTTTATGATGAGACACGGAAAGCGCTTGGATATCTGTGGAAGAGCAGTTGCATGAGCTGTCCGCAACCTTTCCACATCCACGTATGACTCTCGCATTTCCATATAACAGGCATGCTTTATCCAGGTCACCTTACTCAAATTTTATAAAACTGTCTGTCAGAACAGATGGTGTCACTTAAGGATAAAAAGCTTAGCCATAGATGTGAAGAAAAGCTGCCTCTTCTGCTAGCTCGCTTAGTCTTTGTCACCCCGTCTTCTCTCCCTGCATGACAGAGGACTTTTCGCAAGTTTGCAATTGGTGTTTTCAGAGACCTTGACATTTTTAGGTGGGCTTGATTTGGTGCTACAGCTCTGGACAAGTGGCAGCGTATCTGTCTGTCTCAGTTTGCCCATCTGTGAAATGGTTGCCTGGGCCACAGAAATTAAGCTGTGTAAAATAACATTTGTAAAGGCTAAAGTTTCTAGTACACGCTCAAGGCATTAAATCGTTCAGACTAGAGGCGGGGTAGTGGCTAATGTCACTCACTGTCTTTCTGCGGTCTGTTCTCCCCTTCTTTCATGGCAAGCATCACCATCTTCTCTGCTATCTGCCACTCCTCATGGAGGAGGACTTCTGATAAGCTCCCTGTCGTGGGGTCAGGCTTCAGCCGTTGCTGTGTGTTTCTGTATTGTTTGTAGTAAATTGTTCTTGGTGTTTCTTTTAAGCCTAGAATTTTGGCATTACTTTTTTGCCTACCTTCTAGTAGGCAACATATACGTGTTTTTAAAGTCTGTTATTGTCTGTTGTCATCTGGTCTGGCTGAGAGAACGTCACAGGTTTTGAATAGTTTGTTTTGTTGTAAGTTTGCTCACTGTTTTTAGTAGCTCAGACTCATAGGAGGAAATGCTGGGTGTTCAGGGATACTGTTCCTCTTCAGATGAGTGGATAATGCAGACCGTTAAGGGAGCTTTTCCAGCAAGGTGTGTTAAAAATTTTGCGTCTAGTCAAAATTATGGATTCCTGAGGTCAGTTCAGAGTGGTTAATCAGGACAAAAAAGCCTTAGTAAGAGTACTGTGTCGTATATGTTGGCTTATATTTTTTTGCTATGCTGAAAAATGATGTTGTGCTTTAACTTAATCAAGTTGTCTCCTTGCTGAATTTCTCCTTTTAATAGCTGTGACCATATAAAAATAAACGGGATGATAATCTCTTGGATTTTCCGTGGCAGCTCAGTAGCTGTGTTGCGAGTGTCTGAATAAATAATGAATTAACTTAGCCCGGGACAAGAGGTTACTGAATAACCTCTCCATACTGTAGATGGTAGATGTTTTTTTAGGATTTACAGATGCATAATGTGAGGCCAAGCCTAAACAAATACAGTGAACTCTCAATGAAAAAGTCTCCAAATTCTCATGTCCAGACTATACAATGAGATAGCACAGAAAGTCAGATGCTAGGCGTCCTCCTTATCATGGATAACATGAGTTTTCCCCAACTAAGGATGCCTTCCCTCTTGTCTTTATCTAGTTTAGAAATACTTTATCTAGTTTAGAAGTGCTTTATCTGACCCCTTGTCGTGTGTCCTTTATGGATGGTAGCACTGTACCGGGGGGGGGGCTTTAAAAAAAGAAGCCACCAGGAGAAGTTTCTATTTTAAGTTTGAAAGTGATGGTGCGGAAATGACTCCTTCTCTTTAAATAAGCATGTTCCTTGAAACTTATTCCATCTTCAATAATTCATGGGTGTTGCTGCTGCTTCTTCATAACATTGTTAGTCTTGTTAACCCCACACAGCTATGGCAGGGTAATTTCCAGTGTAGGTGTCAACAACACTGATGAGTTTCAAATGAAACAATAAATTCTACTTTCATTTACCGCATGCTGTACTATCACAGCAGAGGTGGGAGGTCAGTGCAAGCTGACATCATAGCTGACATTGGAAAGAAAAGAGCAGTAGAGAATTTTTATTATGGAAAATAATAAGGAAAAAAAGGAATGCAACAACATAACGGTGTTATTCCTTGAGTCCAGACTGATTGCAGCCTAGGGGAGCCCTTAAGACACCCACTCGCTGAGCAAACCTAACCTGGTTTTGGAGAGAGGGTGGACAGAAGAATACTGATGGATTTCCACAGCGTTACTTTTCAGTGGGTGCCCAACGCCGCCGGACTGCTGTGAGACCACCGACTCCTTTCTTAGTCACAAAACTCTGTTCGTTTTTTTGCTTTTTGTTACTTGCCCTCCTGAACTGAATTAGAACGCCCTGGAGAAAAATTACCGGCTTGCCTTCCCTTTGGCAAAAGCCAGGACACAGACAAATAATTGCACTTCGTTTTTATTAACTACCTCAGCCGTGAATCTATATGCACATTTTTGAAGGTGTTGCTGAAGTGCAACACTACTGTTTTAAGGTCAAAGGATGTTAGTGTAACTTAGTGTAAACAGTGTAATTTATTATGGCAGTAGCTCATCCTTGGTGTGGTTTTTAGATCCCTCAGAAATAGCGAGTGAGTCCTCATGTCGGATGATTGCCACCTGTATTATATGAATACAAAATTGGGGCTTACCGGGGCTGTCACAACAGAGCTGCTCCATTAACATTTTTCCTGTTCAACAGCAGGTGTAGGTCAGAGGCACGGGCTCTACCAGTTACTGATACTGGTCACACTTTGCTCTGTGTTGCAGATGCAGGTTAGATCACCTGAGCCCTGAAAGGCCTCCAGTCCCTTCTGCGATTTTCGGTGTGCCCACAAGACCATTTTCCTCCAGTGCAATGGAGAGGAGCCCTGGAGCTGCTCAGCTGCTGGGAGTGTGTCCAGAGAGTCTGGCCATGATGGAGCGGGGCTGGGGAGGGCGCAGCAATCCTTGCCATATGTCTGCGTGGGACAGGAGTCTCCAGCACCGTGGAAAAACAAATCATACGTGGTTTAATGATAGTGATCCACCAAACGGGCAAGCACAGTTAGGGGTCTGCTCCTGTAACGGGACCTACAGCCTGACATTCCTGTCCTATGTGGGGAAT
This sequence comes from Cariama cristata, assembly GCF_000690535.1. Classification (NCBI taxonomy): domain Eukaryota; kingdom Metazoa; phylum Chordata; class Aves; order Cariamiformes; family Cariamidae; genus Cariama; species Cariama cristata. The sequence goes on along the minus strand of NW_009597538.1, from coordinate 13,718 downwards.
ATTTCATGCCTGAGACGGGGCTCCACTGAAATCTGCTCACGGAGTGGAGAACTGCCAAATGGCAGTCAGTGGGAAAAATCTGCAGAAAGTCTGGATTAAAAACTCAGTCTTCCCAGGTTTTAGCCACACCAGTAATGCAGACAAGCCATGGGATTCACAACCTGCTTCTAATGGTTGGAGTCCACCCTCATGGGGTTTTTTAAATAATGAAGCAGGGATCCCTCATTTAAAAACACACAAGTGCTAGAGACAGTGCCGTGACTGCTGCCGTGTTACTCAGTGGTTGCAATACTCATCAGATGCAGGGGATGCAGATTTGCCTTGGTGCTTTTCCTGCCCTTGCCCCTCTCCGCAGAGCCTGCTGTAGGCAGTGGGCTCCTGAGCTGGTTGAACCCATCCTGAGGATGGAGAGGGAGGTGAGGCCAAGTGCTTAAGACGGTGAAAGAGAGCAGGTGATGCTATCAGTGAGGGGGTAGGATGCCCGTTGAGCTGGGGAAATCCTAGTTCCAGTCTGCAAGTCAAGGGCTAATTTTAATCTCTTGCCTGTTGGATGTAAAGATTCTGATAGGTACTAAGGTGGGATTTAACTGGTGTTAAAACTCTAGCAACTAAAAGAAATATGGAAATACTCTTTAGGATTACACTTGATAGGGAAAAAAAAAAGCTTTTGTATTAAGCATTGGAAAGGTATTTGACAGGAGAAATAAGAATTCGCTATCTATTTCCCAGTCTAAGGAGGTGAGAGCAAAGAACGTGTATTTTTGCTGTGATGTTTTGGGAGCTTTTGTTGTATTTGGGTTTTGTGGGGTTTTTAGGTTTTTGTTTCTTAAATGTAGTGGTGTTTTGGGAGCTTTTGTTGTTGTTTTTTTGTGGGGTGTTGTATTTGGGTTTTGTGGGGTTTTTAGTTTTTTGTTTCTTAAATGTAGTGGTGTTTGGGGAGCTTTTGTTGTTGTTTTTTGTGGGTTTTTTTGTTTTTGTTTTTTAAATACAAGGCACCAGCTGGAAATGCATTCTAAGCTGTCATTTTTGGTTTTCAGTTGTAGGTAGCGTACATCATCTTTTACACTTACTTACCTCAAGGGCCGCCTTCTCCAGTTCCCTTGATCAGAGACATGTGCAGTCACAGTGCGTGACCTTGTTCTGGGCAAAGTCAAAGGCTTGCCATCAACTGCAGCTGGGACAGGCAGGCCTTGCTGTGACCAGTTAATGTTTAACCTTCTTGTGAACTCTGGCTTGGTTTTACTGTTCCAGCCTTCTGGGAGTGCCTGCTCAGGAAAGAAGTTAGGTACGGAAATGCTACTGGAAGTCTCTGTTGGCCAGAGGGTCAGACTCTGCTTTCGCGCAATCTCTAGAGACGTTGTAGAGAGACCCAGAGCTAACGCAGCCCTTCCAAGCGTATAAATGTCTCAAAATGTGCATACTCTAACCTTCGCTGTGGAAGGAAGGTTTTTAAATCTGTAATCATAGAATCATCATGGTTGGAAGAGACCTCAAAGATCATCAAGTCCAACCGTATACCCAACACCACCATGCCCGCTAAACCCATTAAACCATGTCTTGAAGCGCCACATCTAAACGTTTTTTGAACATCTCTAGGGGTGGTGAGTCCACCATCTCCATGGGCAGCCCATTCCAATGCCTAAAATGTTCGATGAAGCTGCCTGTGTTATATCTGCGGCTGGTTTTAATGGTGAGAACAGGCTGATGTAGACAAGCTGGAGGTTGATGTGAGGAGTCATTCAAAGGATGGGCATGAGGATGAGCACTACCACTGGGAAGGCTCAGGCGGTCCCCTTTCCTTCCTACACCCAGATTTAGTATCTCCAGCACCATCAGGATAGAGAGACTACACAGGTAGGAAGTTCCCTTGCATATCTGCTGCTAGGGTCACCAAAAACTTCCTGTTTCAAGGCCAAGGTGGAGAAGGCCAAGGCTTTTTATGTTAGCAGCAGTCACTCAGGTGTGAACCACAAAGCAGCACGGCAGCGACTGGGAACTGTGAGCAACTGCGGAGCCGATGTGCTGCCTCCGTCCCCATCAGCACTGCGCCGCTGTGACACAGGGAGGATGGAGATGTTTGGGGACTGATTTTTAAGCCATCTTTTTGCAGTTTTGCAGGGGTTTTTTGAGGGAGGTGGGGTGAAGACAAGGTGCCAAATTGAGACCTGACTTTTCATTAGGCTAAACCAGCTGTGTTAAGATGGCTTTGAATAGCAGCAAAAATTGGGCAGGTGCTACCAAGAACCCTTTGACACTCGGAGCATGCTGCAGATGTGCAAAGCACATGGCAGAGGCATGCAAAAAGTTTATTATAATACAAGCAGTGTCATCTGCTGCCTGGTCCATTATCTAGGTGTCTCATTAGGTGGGGAGTAAGCCTGATTACAGAACACTGCTGGTTTGTAAAGTGCCAAGTCAGGCTAATTAGCTGTGTGGGTGGAGTGTTGGTTTCAGGCTCATCAGGAGGGCATCCTCATCCTCTCCTCAATTATATGCATCCAGCAGCGGGGTTGGGTGCAGACGTTTGTTCGTGGGCGCTTCTTCCCTAGAGCTTATGGACAGAAAAGTCAGGCTAAATGGGACACTGAGAGAATGTGGTTTTTTCTTTTTTAGCCTGTCACACCGGGCCTGTGAATTGCAGCAGCACAACTGGCACTTTTGCAGGGCGTAAGGAACGTGTCTTTCTTACCCTGCGGGATATGTGACGGGAGTGGGTGTGCAGTGATGATCAAGTCACCGAGTTAAGCGGCAGGCCTGTGTGACTGATTTACAAATACCAGTGTTCTTTATTTACACAGACATGTAAACAACGGAAGGTAAACAACACCGCCCAGCTCGGTCTAACGAACAGGCTGCTGCTGTTTCACTTCAGGACCTGAGGTGTTTTAGACATTTCACAGAAACTGTATTGACAGCAAACACAGGAAGGCTACGAGGTTACCTCGACTCTTTCTTCTTTGCACGGGCATCGCATGCACGGTGCGGCAGCGTGAGGGAACGGCACCACTTGAGGCCATGAAACGAGTGTATGCAAAGAACCCTCTAAGAGCTTGCCTTAAGGTTGGATGTGGCTGGAGTTAGCAATACTTGTGAGTAATATCAGTGCAACCAGTCTGTACTCTGACAGCGCTTTCCACCCAAGGATCTGAAAGCATTTGTGAACAGACCACGAATCTTTGTTGCATCCTTTGCAAGTTATCCCCAGTTTACAGGCAAGGGAACAGAGGGCCTTCAGATAGCAACTTCCCCAGAGCTCAGGTTTTACTGGTCTTGTCTCCCAACCTTATGCTTTAAACGTAGCACTATTCTTCCTTCCCAGAAGTGTGTCGCTTCTTGGCATTTTAGGACAAGCTTTTGAATTCAAAGTGATGCTCCAAGCACTGCAGGTAGAAGGGCAGCGGAGGGTCCCAGTCACTAGCAGAAGCTGTTTCACTTCAGCAGTGCCTCTGTTGAAAGAGGAGCCGGCTACTCTGCAATACATTGCAGCCATACCCACGCTTTTTCAAGTTCGTCCAAAACCAGAATTAAGGGTAACATTAGCTGCAAAAGACAAACTATTTGAAAACAACTGTACTGAGCTGCTGTCTTGCAAATTTAACTGCCACAGTAAGCCATACACACACTGTGTTTTTCTTAGTCGAAATATTTCAAATAGAAATGTTACACTAAATTTGTAATACAGAAAAATACCTAGTGGAGCAATGAAGAGTTCAGGAAGTTTTGCTGCTTTGTGACAAGGAACAAGTTTCCTTACAGTTTAGCAGCAAAAGCATCAGCTAGGGCTTGAACAGGATTTAATTCTCAGCTGTGAATTCACATTTGATTCCATACACACTTCCTGAAAAAAACCCAGATTGACAGATGTTGGGTTTGTTGGTTTGAGTTTTTGTTGGGTGGTTTGTTGTTTTTTTTTTCTATTGCAGAGTGATCACTGTGGCTTGAACCCAAAACTGGTTTCAGCCTTTCTACCTGTTTCTAACATGAGTAGCAAGATAGACAGGCTCAGCTCATATGCTAGATCAAATTCAAGCATGTAAGAATTGCTGCTAAAAAAGCAGGTGGGAAGGTGGATTTGAGCACAGTATTCAAGTGCTCAGCTGCCTTCTCTTGTGCACGTTATACTTCAAGTAGTTTTCCTTCTTCTGCCCTCCCAGTAAGAACTACAGTGATGCCCTATCTTCAGTTACCAAAGGAAAGGAGATGAATCACCACAACCGTAAGATACACCATTTACAGCTGCCAGTACAACAGCAGGTACAATAAAGACGGAGAAGGAGGCCTGTTTTTCTTAAACAGGCATTTCTGCAATCCTTTCAGTCCGCCAGGTGAAAAGGAAACTTCAGAAATTCTCCTTAAATAAAAGCTATGTACAAATTGCACACATTGCGAACGGAGCACTGAGATCAGTTACAGAAAATAAGATGTACAGTCTTCACTGATAACATCTCTCTTGCTATAAACAGTGATAAACAGCATATGCTTTCTTCAGATGTCAGAACCCAGCAAGACTGAAATATTATGTACACAGGGCTTGTTTGCCTTCTGCCTCCCGCAGCAGAGTCCCTCCAAACTCTGTTTTCGCTTCAGAAAGCTGTGCAGCGACGTTCCCGCGCACCGCGTCTCTCCTGCTCGGCAGATCACAAGAGAGCTGTCATTGCTGTCTGGCTGATTGGTTTTAGGCAGTCTCTGGGCGTTGAGTAACCCTCGCTCCCGAAGGCGTTGGACTGAGGTTTCTGGTAGTCCGTGCCGTAGCTCACGGAGGTCAGAACACCGTTAACTTTGGGTTTGTCGTAGTTTATGACACTCTGGGGTGTCTGATAGTCTCCGTTCCTGGTGTCGGTCTTACATGAACTAGAGAAGCTGCCAGCAGAAAGGGAGTGTTTCTGAGATGAAACGACAGGGACGTTGTAGCCGTTTTCAGAAGGGAAATTATTTTCTCTTGCTATGTGCCGCTCTATGATGGGGGTGGCATATTCGGGCTCTTGGCTGGTCAGGGGCAGAGCGTATTCATGCCGGTTAGCTCTGTGTGGACAGTGATAGTGATTTTCGAACTCTGAACTCCCCCTTCTTCCCTCGTCTTTGGTGTCCATTGGTCGAAAAGTAGATCCTTTCCGTGTTACCGTCCCAGTCCCGATCATGAGAGGCTGCTGATAATCTAAAAGGAAGCATGAACTGCTCAATAAGGCGGTTATTTTATGTATATAATACTTATGTATAGATAGGTATTTTATGTTGAAAATTGACTCGGTTGTTGCATCAAACGCGTGGTTTTCAGGGATGTGAGGAAACCTTTCCCCAACGCAGGTCCTGTGGGCTCTTTCAGCAAGCAAGCATTGCAGAACGTGACAGAAGCTCTTCCACGGAGGAGCTCCAACCCACCACCCCTTTTCATACTCCCTCCCTCCCTTTCCCCACCTACCCACCCAAATAAATTAACATCATTTCTGAGTATACTCAAAAGCCCTAAAAAAAAAAAAAAAAGAGAAGTCAACAAAATATTAGCAACAAACTGGACAAAGGACATCGTGTGAAGATCCACGAACAAGAAGTTTTGCAAAGCAAGTGTTCCGCTTTTGGAATAATTAAAATGCCCGGAGGATTCTTAACGAGCCTGACCAAGCGCCGGCTTTATTTAAAAGGCATCTTGCGGTAGCTGACTGACAAGGAGGATGAAGTAAGGCGGAACGGCAGCCAAGGGAGTCAAGGGAAGTGCAAAACGTGCGAAGGCAGCTCAGCGCTGCTGCGGGCGCGCGAGGGGGGACGAGCCGTGGGAGAAGGGGGACCGGCGCTGCCGGAGGATCTGGACATTCACCCTGGTCAGGGGGATGGCAGGGGTAGAGCTGGGGATGGGCAAGCAGCCCGAGCAGGAGCAAGGAGCGAGATGGAGGAAATGCGGCCTCAAGAAGCGTGTGTTTGCACCTCTAGTCGAGGCAGATGCCAGGCTGCCGTGTAAGGAGATCTGCACTAAAAGGGTTTTCAAAAAAATCCAGTAAAACTATTATGAGAAAATTCAGCGTTCTAACTTTCTCGCTTTGGTGCTAGTGACAATCTCTTACAGATACATACGGTGGCCTGAACAGCTCTAGTATATGACATTGCTAAAGTATCATGTTTTGACGCAGGCGTGAAGAAGTTAGCTCAGTTTCTGTTCTGGCATCGTGGTTCATCTGACATGAGTGTCGAATTCGATCCCATATGTCCTGTGAATCTTTTTGGCAGTTCCTGGCTACATCCCAAACTTCAGTGTGTAGGGTGAAGGTGTTATGATATTTGACTAAGTGAGTGGTGCAGCTCTCCCCGGCGTCGCTGCCGCCATCCCCAGCAATCTCCCTCGCTGGGGATGAAGCATCTCGACTTGCTCCCGGCTGCCTTTGGGAACTGGCAGGCAGCCGGGGATTCGAAAGGAGGGAATTTCATGTAGCATCTTAACCTATATGCAAGTTGCGTGCTCTCTGCAATTAAATTATTAAATGCCACATTTCTGGGCTGCGTTCACATTTTTATTTCATGTTTCTTATTTTTAAGGAGACCGTAGGTAAAATGCTTAGGCTGGGGAGCTGCCTGGCCAGGCTGAGCTTCCCACAAACATGGCAGGAGAGGAGGATGGCGAGAGCAAAGGCTCCGCAGACATGGCCAGGGAGCCAGATAACCATCATTTGTGGGCAACCTTTATTCACTCCCTTTCCTCCATGAAATAAAACTGCTTTATAGGTCTCTGAATATTTACAATGAAAGTTTCTGTAAAGGTTTGAGACCATCTTTGAAAGATATCCAGGACAGCACCATATGGAATTGCAGTAACCTTCCATTTGGTTTTTTAAATGTATTTCTCTGCCAAACGCTTTGGAGAAATTCTAAGGAATTTCCAAGGTCTGGAAGCTGGAAACAGCAAATTAATCTTTCTGGAAGATTGCTGCTCACTGATCCCATGAAATGGCTGTCTCGCTAGCCTTTTCAGACAGACTAAACTAGGCAGGGATAAGATGTGTTAAGAGGATGAATTAAAAAAACTATCCCTTTGGGATGCAAATAGTACTGATGCAGGGATTTACTCTATCCAAACAGTGACCTGGAGCCAAGGTAGCACAGGACAGAAGCACTGTGGTTGGGTTTTTTTTCCCTTCTCTCTCATCTACCTGCTTCCACTTCAGGGGGCTTCATCTCCAAAATAGTTCAGGCACCAGGAGAGCTGCACAGGGATCTGGGCACGATTTCCAGCTGGGCGTGAAATCCCACCACAACCCAACTAAGTAATTTTTCTGTTTGCTCAGCAGCAAAGGGCATTATATTTTGTTCCATTTCCAGAGACACTTGTGTTTAAATCAAAACACAAAAATTAGCCAGGAAGGGCAAACTAACCTATCCTAGGTACATTCTTGCACCTCATCTGTGCCTGAGTGCCTGCCCCAGTTACCTTCAGCTGTAACTGCTTCAGAGTCAGGAAATCTTTCCCAACAACTCCAAGAAAAAATTTCCAAAATGGTGGTCTTTTTCCCGCTAATATATTTAGCTACATCACCATATGTCTGGGATGAAGACAGATAAATCAGGTCCTGGGCCTCAGCTTGCGGGAGAGCTGGAGTTCGTGCCATTGCTCCCCATCCCTCTCCCTGTGACCTGCCCTGCATGCAGAGCAAAACGAATGCGTCGCGGGGGAAGCGATGGTTACCTGCCATGGTGCTGGTGACCAGGTCTAGTTTTTGTGGTGTCTCCTTCTCATTATTATAGCTGATGGTAAATTCAGTTGACTGATGTCTGGTGAAGGGCTGCTTGATTTGTTTCCAACAACCTATGATAAAGAAATAAAAATAGAAGGCTCATTAGCAAGTTAAGTGCTTACAATCAGAAGGCTTATCAGAAAGTTTAATTTTTGGTGTACTCGTTGCTGTCTATATTAAAGTAGTTAAAAAGCAAGACTAAAACGGGCTGTTTGTTAAAAAAAAAAAAAAAAAAAAAGCCCCCTAAATTTGGAGGGTGAAGGGGAAGAAGTGAATCACCAGCTGGGACTTCAAAGTGAAAACAAAACTTTATAGAGAATTTTCTTGGCAAGAAGGGCTCAGACTCTGTAGGTGTCTGCACTGATGCTTTAATGAAGTGTATCAGTAAAATACCAGCTTTAAATCAGTGGCATGTTTTACCGTTGCTTATGTGACAAAAACAATGCTTAAAATTTCTTTTTTTTCAGCAGACTGGTATGGCTGCCATTTCCTTGGTATCTGAGTGCTTGCACTCCTCAATTAATTTGTTCTCACAACACCCTTGTGAGACAGAAAAGAAGAAATCCACCGTGTCAGGCACTTGCCTGGAGCCTGCGACAGGAGAGCTGCGGAGGGGTGGGTTCGGCTTCCAGCTTCCCAGGTCCCAAGCCTGGTTCACAAGGGCTTAGGAGCCTGATTTATGAAGCACACAGGCAACAAACGAACTGACTGGGTAAGAGCCTATCTCCGATTTCTTGGGATTTGTCCTCATTAGCAAAGGAGAGGATTATGATGTGACCTTGAAAACTCATATTAGCAAATATGATGTTAAGTACAAATTAATTTTCTAATGAGGGCGAGCTGCAGTGGGTGAGAGCATTCCTTTCACTGACGTCAGCACCTGGTGAGGGATGAAATTTCGGAGCTGAGCTATTGCAAGGCACTTGCCAAGAGACATGTGAATTGCTTAGTGGTTTCTCTTTTTATGGAAAGCTGAGAATCAGAAGGATATTCCTCTACAGAGTTGGCTGGCCAGGAAAAACAGCTAAACCCCAGCTTCTAAGCTGACGGGAGACCCCACTCTAGAAAGCGTTATTGAGCAAGACAAAGAATATTCTTCACCAGGGTTTTGCAGGCATCTTCTAAAGCAGAGTCCTCAAGTCGATCCCCTATTCAGATTTTACACATGAAGTACCATTCAGCATCGTTAGGCTTTATAAATACAGTCCCAACCAGGGAGGGCAGATGGAAATACTAAAGCCATAAAAAATTATCAGCCCTTGCTCTCTTGGAGAAAGGCAGTCCCCTCTGCTGGGGGGGAAAGAAAAGAAAGCAGCAATTTTCTGCAAAATAGGTATTTTGGAGGAGGGAAGGAAAGGGAGGGCACCTGGGAGCACTCTGACATGCTAATTTATGCACTCTGTACAATAGATCTTTTGCTAATTGCCTTTCTGTCATAGAAACCAAATTATATTGTTTCTCAGGGCACTGCGCTAGGATGACACAAGTGGGACTATCTTTTGCTGTTTCCCTTGTATGAAGAGGTGAATTTGAATGAGGAAACGTGGATGCTATTTCAGAAGCATTTCATACTTAGTTGCATAAACCCCTTCCCGTTGACCCAACGGACAGGACAGGACGAAGAGCATGATTCTCCACTAACCTGATTTCTGAGCACTGGATAATCCGTAAGAAAGACCTTTGGCTTCTCGCCTGTGAGGAAAAGAAAGCATTTATAAACATTTGCACCCATGGCGTTTCGGCTTTGTGCCTTAGCTCCAGCAGAGAGAGCCTTTGTGTTTAGTGGCTGAGGACAACGCTTCACTTTCGAGTTCCTTTGAGGCTCGTGTTTACTTAAACGTAAGGCATGCAAACCAGCCTCGTGACATTTTGTTCTGCCCCATCTATATGCAAGTTGTGAGTGCTGGTGGTCGAATTTCTTGTGTCTGGCACTCATCGACTTGATGTGCCTGTGTCTATGTATGTCACCCCAGGTTATGTTTTGGGTCTGCTCTTCTGAATTCTTTGGCTAGTTAGATGTACAGGGAATCCAGCACAGAGCTGGGTACCGCTGGTGATGAAGCAGCATCACCAGAGCATTGCTTATACTTCCAAATCCCCACCTGGTGACAGAAGCGTCTCCCAGCTCTACATGCGAGCGCAGGTTCGTGCGACTGGACACCCAGCAGG
>NW_009597538.1:0-3814 GCF_000690535.1 Cariama cristata | reverse complement strand
CAGGAATCGCGGGTGGCAGTGCTCCGTCCAGCCCTCTGCCTTGTGACATGAAGTGGCTTAGCTTGAGCTGGGTACCAGTGTACCTGTGCAACTCCTTACGGCTGCGCTCTGCTTTCGGCCCGCTGGGTTAAGTGCTCTGACTTAAGGGACTGGGAAGCAGAAACATGACAGGAGGAAAATAAAAGAAAATGATTCGGGTAGATAGCTCAAATCCTCCCTTTGCTGAATTTTTACTTGGCTTTGGTGCAGAAACTCTGCCGTCTTCGATTGCTTTACACCTAGTGTTTGTGGGCATATGTAGGCTGAAGAGAACAGCTACATTGGGCTGTAAATTGGGGTGGGCAGTTCTGACCTGCTTTACCTTCGTTTTTGTGCAACTAGGAGAGATGTGCAATAAGAAATACAATTTACAGAGACATGGCATGAGTTCTAGTTAAAGGAAGACTGCCGGACAGGATCCATTTCCAGCTCCCTGGTAAGGAGGCTCTGGAAAGAGGGCACACAGTTGGACATGCTGGCTAAGGGGCCACAAATGCCTCCGGTGACAAAAGCCAGTATATCTTACTTGCGTAGGGCTGCACAGATACAAATTCCAGAGAACAGGAACAGACACAGCACGATGAGGACGGGGACAATTATAGCTGTAAGCTTTAAACCTGCATGAGGGAATAAAAAAAAGGATAAAAGTTTAAAAGGTAAATTACTCTGAAGCTGGTAATTTTTACTACAGAGAACACAGCAAAAGGCAGATAATCTTGCAGGAACTTTCCTTGTAAGAGAGCATGAAAATGCCAAACTATAAGACTGCAAGACCACTCCTCAGCCATACTTGGTTGCCACATAGCTATGTGGAACAGTGTTGAGACGAAAGAGTTAAATATACTCTCTCAAGGCTGACATTTGACTTAACATGTATGCGCATCCTTACAAAGAGCAGTTCTTATTACACACTACGTCACTTTTTAAAAGCCACTTACACACACTCTGTTTCCAGTTGCTTATAAAACTGCCAGATGAGGCTGCAGTTTTGCATGCTGAGTATCTGGCTCGTGCTGAACTGGTTGAAACATTTCAGTCAAAACAGTTCAAAGATTTCCAGGAGTGGAGCTAGGGAAAAAGCCGTTTAGCCCCAGTTAAATTCTAACCCAACATGGTTTAGAGCAGGGATTTGAAAATTAGCAGTGGGGTGACTCCCGTGCCAGGAGTGCACCGTTCGCTACTCCTGCAGAGGCTCCCCAGGCTGTGAGAACAAGGTAGGACGCGTGGCCGCGGGCTATTTGCAATTTAGCAGATGAAATCTCAGTAGATTTCATTTTCAGTGAACATGGATACCATTTCTCTATACCACTGCACAGATGAACTGAGCTTGCTCTTGGCAAGAGCAATGCAGTTTCAGAAGAGTTTTTTTTTTTCTTACAGTGATTGCTTCTTACAACCAGTTTATTTTACAGAGACATTCCTACAACTATCAGCTACCTAATGGGTAGCAGTGTTTGGCGTAGTGGGGCTGGTAATTCCTGCCTGGCGCTGGGCCCACCAAACAGTCAGTATGAGCAACAAATGTTGTTTGTTTGCTTCTTAAGGTCTAAGAAGTTAGCTCCACAACATTACAGGATGGAGACTGCAGATTCAGGGAGAAGGATGCGAATTAAGGTTGTCTGAGCCCCCATGAACACGGCCCTGATGGACAAGTGTTTAATTATGCAACCGTGCACTACTGCGTGCTGCTCGGAGCTGGGGACCTGCTCTGGGAGGAGTCATGGTTGCGTAGAGAAAAGGTAACATTTTTGTGAGACCACTGCCTCACATATTACAAAATTTATAAAATACAGGAAGAGAGTGAGGAAGAGCTCTTCTAAAAACTGCTGATGCGTGCTCAGTATAGTCCCTTGAGCCACCTGCCAAGCATGGCAAATAAACCAATATCACAGGGAAACCAAAGCCTGATGTTTCACACGTCAAGGAAAATTTTCAATCTCTTTCTGTGCCTTAAGACCAAAAAAGCCTATCCCCCTCCCTCTTCTCTCTGTTGTTAACCTTTAACAAAGTCTGAAGGGAAAAGAAAAGTTTTGATTTGTGAGAAAGTTCACTCAGGCTGGGCTGAAGACATGATGCATCCTAGAGAAAACGCAGCGCTAGGTAGTGTTACCCAAGTTAGTTTCTTCCGAGGGGATGGGCTCCGTAACGGTCCTGTCTTCTTTTCCAAGGGAGGTTTCTGTGCTCTGACTTGGTTTCTGCCACATTGAATGCGTAAATGAACTGTTGGCTGCAAAAGAGGAGGGGACATCAGTGGCACTGTGGTAGCATGGGGGGCTTGGGAGGCACCATGCCTGGGGAGCACTGCTTACCCCATACCTTGCATTATTCGACAACCCATCAGCTCAAGCTTCAATGCTATTCTTTGGTTCCAAGTTTGAGGGGTAATTCGCACGTAACGGGCGACTATCGGAGGGATGAAGTTATTGCGTACTATGTCACCAGAGTTGGAGTTGCCTTGGAATACCTGCAACGCAACATAAGCACATTGTTTGCTCTGTTGTAAAAGTCTCTTTCTTCAAAGCGCTCCCGACATCCAACTTCAAAGATTTTCATTATCCTGAAACTTAATATATCAATCATCTGGGATGCAGCCACAAGATTTTTGGAATTGAGAGTTCTGGAAAGAAATAATCTTTTTAGTTCTGACAGATGATGATCACGTTTTTTCTGTTAGCTTGGAGAAGAAAGATTATCACTCTGTTTCAATTCTGGGTAATTTCTAGTTAATGTATGCTGGTATAATGCTATCGGTTTTTATTTAACAGCACTGCAGCACCCCTTACCTGGGCAACAGGGTATAAAAAGGTAAAAAGAAAAAGTTGAAGTGAAATATTTCTAGACATTTTAGTAAAATGGTCAGTTTTCTCTATCAAGCTCGAAGAGTGACGCAGTTGTGTCTCCTTTTCCCTGCACTTGTACTGTATTTCCCAGAATCAGCTCAGTCGGTGTGCAGAACAGTAGTCCTTGCAAAATTAGTTCTTGGGGATGCTTCAGCATGATCTAGGAAAACTTAAAAGCCTGATGAGATGGGGAAGTGAGCTCAGCATATCTTAGATAAAATGCCATGCCACATGGGGTTCTGATGGGACAGGTTTTGTCATGTACCTTAGCTGAAACTATCATATATAATACTTTCATAAGATTATTTGGATATAGCAAGTCACTGTGGAAAACTGCAAACCTGCAGATTTTAAATAGCTAGCCTTCACGGTTCAGCCACTACTAAGTTGATTTGTCACGTTTTGGGCCAACACCCCCGCAGTTTAACATTTAAAAAATATTAAACCAGTTATCGTTGGGCAGTGAAGTTCCTTGCCATACAAGCTAGGAAGATCAGAGGCAGAAGGAAATCTCTCTACAGCTCTACCAAGTGTTTAAAAGCTGCTGTCAGGGCTGAGGACCAGGTAGGCAGAGCCTTGTCCCGAGACAAGCGGAGCTCCCTCGGAAGTGATGAGTGAAGGTTGAACGCTGCGGGGGCACGGAGAGGGGCTTTGGGGGTTTTTTTTGTTGTTTGAAAGGTAACGTGAGTTTTTCAGGGGAAAATGTTATCGGACAAACCTGTGCAGCACAGCCTTTGTCTGCAGGAACTAGTCGCACTGCTTTTATCTGTTCGTTGTTAAAGTCCCTCAGAGTCTGTGACAGCTGTTGTGCGGACAGGTGTTTCGGTGTGAGAGCATGGATTTTACGTACCGTTCCATCAGTTCCTGGCAGAGGTAGGCTGGGCCCACTTGTGTCGGCAGCGTCCGTCCCACCGGCGAGGGCCGGGGAGCGGTGC
>NW_009597537.1:56935-57226 GCF_000690535.1 Cariama cristata | reverse complement strand
TAGCCTGCTTACAAGCTGCCATTTTGACAAGCTGGTGACTGCCGTTCCTGCTAGCTGATCGGAGGAGGTGGAATGCAGGGTGATAATGCTGCGTATCTGCTGTCAGGCAGCGGAGCGGGGTTTTGTCTTGTAAAGGCAACGTTCATCTGCAATGTTATCTCAGCAGCTCGCTAGCTACTCGGAGTGAAAAGCCTGTGATCCAGGAGAAGGGTGTTGCCCTTCCTTCTGCTGCTTCTGGGTGCTGCTGGCTCCGGGGACCGGGCGCTACGGAAAGAGCAGGGGTGGGGGTCG
>NW_009597537.1:53062-56912 GCF_000690535.1 Cariama cristata | reverse complement strand
CCGGCTGGGCAGGAGCCCCTTCTCGGGCGTACGTCCTGCTCGTGAGCGGGTCGGCTTAGGAGCTTCTGCCTCCGGACTTGTCCGCAAAAGGAAGCTGCTGGGCACCTCGGCTTGGGCGAGAGAGGTACGGCTTTGCACGGATTTTTTCGATTTTGCAAAAGAGAACTGAGCAAAACTTCGTGGGAGAAATAAGCTTTTTTGGATATCTTTGCGTTTAAAGGCTGACTTTGGTCAGTGGCTTGTTTAGAGTGGTTGCTGAATTAATCGATTGCATTTTTGTTAAATATTTCAGTGTGACATTCCATATGGCTGCTGATTCAGGAGGATGTTTCCAGTAATTAATAAAATTTTATGCTTGCGTTTTCTACTAAAAGGGAAGGATTTTTTGTTTTTCATTGTGCTTTTTACCGTCAGGATAGCATGGGTGAAATAAAACGTTATAGAACTTGCGAGCATATTTGAAAAGCCTTACATCATTGAGTTCATCATTAGTGGAATTCATGCATTGTGTTCCACCTCAGTGTAACTAGATTTAAATTGTCCAACTGCTGCTGTGCAGTATGTAGGTCATAATAAAAAGCAGCTTTTTCACCAGCTTTCAATGGCCTGCATGCCTCAGTGCTGTGCTTGTTTAGTTTGTGGTACTTGTACTGTTAAGAGTAGTGGTATTACAGCTAGCTCACACCTCCTTTTTAAAGATATCGCACATACCGTGCTAGACAGAACACAACACACCCATTGTGTCCCTCCTTTTGGCGTTCAATAAAAGGAAGGAAACCAGCACTCCACATGCAGCACCAGCACATTAATAGCACAAGACGGTTCAACTTTTATTGAGCAATCTCAGTGATTCTGAGATAGGCTGGAGAAGGTAGAGAAAATAAAAACATGAAGACCAATGTAAGGGAATAACTGAAATGGGAGAGGTCTTCTAGTTGAGACTCTATGTTACTGCTGCACATTTTCAGTGCAAAATGAATTGTTCTGAGTAGTCATTAATCCCAGCGTATCTGCTTTGGAGATGAAAAGCGTAGTTAGACCTAGGTCAATAAAACTGCAGTCCATCAGTACAGATGATGTTTGCATTAAAAGCAGCATTTTATGAACCACCAACTGTGTTCTCACTGAGTAATGCAATTTCTGAATTAGCTCATACTGAAATACATTAAATTATTCTGATAACTGAACCAAAGATTCTGATTCACCTTACATCTATAGAAAATGAAATCTTATTTTAGTCTTAACTCTTACTTAATAATTATATGGATTTAAACCACACTGAGATGAGCCATTTGTTTGGACAGTTGAGTGGGCATGAAGTCAAGAATTTGAGGTCTGGTATCTTTATAGTTAAAGTAGTAACCAGTGCTCTGTAATTAGGAGCCAAATTCCAATGTGTTATTTCTGTATGTATATCTTGCAGAGGTATTTGGACAAGCTTGTTCAGTAACTATCCCCCAAATGAGACATTGCGTTTGGACACAGCAGTATATAAATGGTATGCTACTATGCGTTTTCTCTGTTAGAAAAGCTCCATCTTATTTGAATCATTCCAGGATTTTGCTATTCGGTGAATGCACACCCCAGCTTCTTTTCCTCTACCTCTGTGTAGGGGTCACAGAGTAAGTTGTTTAGAGAACTGCTTTCATTTGCGTTCTATAAAGCGGAATGCGCGTTTACAGTGTGGTACTACATGAGTATTTATGATTGAGTCTGTAATTATGATAAAAATTATAAAGAAGCAGAGCTGGTATTTCCTTTAACGTGTTTGTAAGCCTTTAACAAAGAGATGGAGAGCTTTTGTTACACCAATAAGAAATACGGATATAGCAGTATGCAAAAAGTGAAGGATCTTGCAGTTCAAGGTGGACATAATCTCACTATGAAGAATTTATGATGTAAGAAAACAAGTGAAGACTCGCTGTGACTAATCACTAAACAGTGTGCACCCATTAGGTGCTGATAAATGCATCTTAATAATCTCTATTATTTAAAGCAGTATTCTGTACTCTTTCCATTCTGCTTTTCTCCCTTTGTCTTCTTTCTCATATCAATTCCAAGCTTCCCTGTGTTTCCTTACTGTCTCTTTGGCAACATCTGATCCCCTCAGAGCTATTTGTAAATCAAATTGGTGACTGTCAGTAATGGCCACGGAGGTGCTGCAATAGAATCTGGTGTGAAGGAAGAATCTAAATGAGTTAGAGGTAAGAAACAGTAACCAAGTAAAGAGTGTATCCAGCATGAACTAATTCCACGTGATGTAAGGTGTAAAGGCATAGAATGGGGTCACTGATGTAGAAATCAAATGGATGTGAAGGGAGGGGAGTGTTTTTCAACTCGTGATAATCTGAAGCGTACTTACAAACAGAAGGTTTGCAAGACAACCTTGATAATAATGTGACACACAACAAATTGGATGTTTTTGCATTGGAAAGGGTGACATCAAGTTCCAGTTGAAGTCTAGAAGTTTTTCAGGTTTCAATGGAGCCATGGTTTCTATCCAAGAGATGATTATACATGATTTGAAAGTCTGTAGGTTATGCAAAGTCAGGCTTTCTCTTGGCTAGCAGTGATGTAAATAACATCAGCTGTCATGCTTTAACATTACAGTCCCTTCAAACATTTTTTTTAGACCGATGACCTTCAAAGGTCACTCTGGGCCCATATGTTGTGTGCATAAACAGGATACCAACAAAGCAAAAGCAGGCAGATGAATCCTAAAATGCAGAATCATAATGGCAGGTGCAAATAGTAATAGAAATGTGAGAACAGGATGACCAAAGAAGGTAGAATCAAGTGGTGTGACAGTTTCTTGGTATGTTGTTTGTTTAAAATAATCAGCTTTGAACAAACAGTGATAAGCATCAAACAGCCATGCGGTCTGTGGAGCACAATAACCTTATGAGAGAGCTAGTGTGGGAGTGTGCTGTCTACTCAGCCTATGGACACATACAGCCTCTGTGTGCTCACGTGTATGACCAACCTGTGAGTAACAGTACAGATGGTGTGTGCCCAGGGAACACACTCAGATATCAAATTAGGGTACATTGTATAATGTTACACAGTGGAACAGCTGAATGTCACTTCTGTATGGGAAGGATCAGGTATTGAATATAATACACCAGTTATGAGGTTGCATCTGGAGCTGGCAAATTGCATCACATGTGTCCTTGGAACAGTATTTCTGCCCCAGTGAGGTGTCTGCACAAATGTGAAAATAAAAGTTGACGATTCCTGCTTGTTTGTAAACTAGAATTTTATACAAATGCATACTTTGGTATTGTGTCCTACTACTCTGGTATTGATCCTTTCCCACATCATTATTTGAGTATTGCATTGAGCATGTTACTCATTGCCAGTTTGTATTTTCTTTCTTTACTGTTGAGTGTAGTGTATAGGTTCCTATTTGAGAGGTGACTGTACCATAGACATTCTGTCTGTGTTCATTTTTCTTCAAATAGTGTGACATCTTTTCATGAAAGCATTTTAACAAAAGTTGACCTTTCTGAAATTATGAAGCTTCTTAACATTCTAGGGCTACAACAAAAGCTAAAAAGACTTTCAAAAGCACTGAGGTAATGGAAAAGTTCATGTATGGGAGGGAGAAGGGAGAGAATTAAATACTTAAAAGGGCAGCATGTATCTTTGAGCAAAGGCATGCTGGATGACCACATTCTAGATCTGCTCCTGCTTTCGGTTTATTTGAAGCACAAAATGTATTTTTCTGCTCAAGTGTATTTTTCTGTTCAGCTGTATTGTTCCATAACAGTGATGCATCATAGCTAATACTGTTGTAGAGTAGGAAATTCTGAAGGCAGAGCCTTTTCTTCTGTTATTTCTAACTTCTTTC
>NW_009597537.1:42276-53031 GCF_000690535.1 Cariama cristata | reverse complement strand
AAATAGATTAATTTTTTTTTTTAATCTTTCTGTACTGAATAAAGATAGTGTTCTGATTCATGCACCCTTAAAAACCTCGCCAACCACCATGAGGTGGTTGAATAGCACAGATGTCGTACTGTGTTCTTAAGTAACCTGAGTAACATAATACACCTTTTTAGGAGTTGATGCTGAAGATCCCAAGCCTCAAAGGATGGGGGGAAAAAAATATGATGGCAAGAAAAGCAACCCTTCTTCCTCTCAGTCTTTACTACGATCAAACTATAAACTTTTTCGTTAGCCTTCTGTGTAAATAGCTGTTAAACAATGCTGAGACATAGAATAACGAAAGCTTTACTTATTTTTAGGGCACTTGTCTTGCATTTTATGTCCAAGTATTAAAGCAGTGTACAACTGGACTGTTTGATGGTAACTAAAGCTATCCCTAGTTTAGCAGCAATTGCTGTTTAGCTAAATTTTGTCTACAAGCGTAGTGGTCTTACTCTTTGGCTGCTTCAGGACCAATGGGTCTGGTTCCTTACTGATTTTTTTTTTTTTTGAAGCAGTGTCAGTAGGTGAGGTCCCAGTTCAGCTGCAGCAAGACTGAAAGGTAGTTGTAATGCGTCCTAAAGGGCTTCGGCTTGAATGATGTAGCCCATGATAAGAAGGGGTAGGAGCTGTGTCGAGCAGGACAGCCATAGAGTGTTCTTTTCAACACATCACTGTGTTGGATGAGGACTCGTTAGCTGTAGCCTGAATGTAAAGCTTCATCACCATAATGTACCTTGAGTGTTACCATGTTTAATAAAACTTCTTATCTCTTGGTGGGGTAGGCACAAGTGTGTGAAGCCACGTAAAGCACAGCGTGCCACCTTGCAAGAAGTCATAGATATTACTTAAATATCAAGTCAGTAGTAAGTGATGAAGGTGCAGAAGATGCAACAAGCTTTCCTGTGTCAACAAGTTATAAATATCTGTACCTGAGGTAAGAATTGGAAAGACAAATTAGCTAATTACAGAGATCTGATGGGTGTTCTTGATGAAATATAGTGACCAGTCTCTAGACTTAACAATAAAGAATACCAATGAAAGAACAGAAACAGGGATTTCTGAAATGTAAATTGTAGAAGAGATATTAGTACTTGAGTTTATCATAGATAGAAAAGTCAGAATGAGTTATGAAAGCAGAGTGGTCAGATTTATATTTTTACTATTAAGTGCACAAGCAGAGTAGACTATACCACAAAACCTGTAAAAGTACAAATTTCAATTCATAACAGTTAGGATTAAGACTGCTTTTGGTCTTTTGATTGGGATAAAATGCAAATATAAACAAAACTCTCACAGCTGTTTACAGCTAATCTCATAAACTGTTTTGAATCTGACTAGAACAAGGATATCCAGTAGGACTGATTCCTAAAAGCTAATACATTGCCAAAGTTTAGTTTTAGCAAACAAGAGGGGGGAGGCAGTCCATGATTCAGTTATCTGGATCAATTCTGATGTCTGAAAAATGCACAAACTAGAAATTACACGTTACTACAGAGGTCTCTGCGCGTATGAACGCTATTTTCACTATTCCGAGTGACCACAAGGGAAAAGTAGTGATTCGAGGTAATAGAATGAAGTGTGGGGTAGACATTTAAATTGAATGCTTGAATGTTGTCTGTCTTTGAATGTTCATTTTTTTCTTAATCCTGTCTAGTTTTTTTTAATATTATAAAACTAAAAATATTTCCTTTTTTGTAAACGTAAACATAATCTGAAATCAAGATATTGTTGGCAACAAGTTTTTCAAGCAGGTGCAAAATGACATTTGTAAGGTACTAAATGCCTGTTTTCATATTCATTTGAGAACCTCAAGTTCTCTGTTCTGTTAGGCAGATACTAAGAGCTTTTGCAGTTCCTTGAACTATGATAAATAAGGAAGAACAAATAATTGATATGAGGTGATTATTGATTGGTGAGAATTACAAAGAATTGTATTTTAGGAAGGTTATTTAGTAGATCTTTAGCACAGAATGTTTCGCTGCCTCCAATGAAGCAGCCAGTATGGGCCATCATAAGGAGTGGGTTAATGAATTAGATGGCCCCGGCTTTGGCTTGGTATTTCAGCTGCTGTTTTTAAACATCATGAGACATCTATGGAGGTTTTGAATTTCAAAAAGACTGTAGCTTTTGAGGCAATCCTAAACTGTAGCGATTGACCTAGGTGAAGTATGTAATAAATAATTCCCCTTTGAACATAGAGGGCACTCTATTGACTTCTGTGTCTTTTGTGCTTTACACTTCTTAAAATCTTAAGCAGCTATTGTCTGATTTAGACATCAACCTGTATTATTTTTTTTTTCCTACTAATAGTAAGGCTTTTGGAGACAAGCAAGCAGTAGCAACCCAAAGAGAGGCCAGTGGAAAATACATAGTATCTGTCATTTAAGTCATATATTGATCATTTACATCACACACCCCACGCTTCTAGCTGGTTATGCATTTTACATATTTTAATAAGCAAATTCTGACAGAAGTCAGCAGTTGCCAGCGCAATTTTTATTTAATTTAATTTCTAGCGAGTTTCTAATGAATAGGGAACTCTAAGCAGTGACATTCTCCCAGATAATCAAATTCATGGTAATTGCACTGTTTTTCTTTTGGAGAAATCCGTATTTGCTAGGAATCTTGAGGAAATAATAATTTTGGTGTGACTGCAATCAAATAGTTTACGTTGAATAAGTAAAAGAGAAAAGAGGCTAATCAAGTGAAGTGCTACTGTATGAGAGCTAAGTGAGACGCTGACAGGTTTGACAGTAGAATAAAGACCAAACCAAAGACTTTGTTTTGACATACGTACAGATAATCAGGCAAATTCAAGCCTTTTAACAGACCCCTTCTATAAGGGTTCCTGTACAGATACGGATCATGTAATCTGAGCCTTGCAGATGATCATTCTACTTTTAAACAAGTACAAGAGCGAGGTTTTTAATTTCTTATTTGCATAGCTGTAGATTTACACGTTCACGTGTTTTTGCCAGTGGCATTTGATTCACAGATGACTGATTTATGGACTTTAGCAAAGGCCAGATTGAGGACACATTTTATTGTCAGGACTGCAATCTCTACAAAAATTGTTTGGAAGTCTGCACCTGTTCTAGTTAACACGTTCTATAGTGGAGCTTTAGGAGGATGCCTTCCAGCTTGAGGCAATGGTTTTCTTATGAGCAAGGCAAAAATAATTGCAGAGATGTTGTGCTGAATTAATCCAGGTGTGAATTTGTTTACTTTTTGTAGTATTTAGTGGTTTAATCTTAAATGTAATTCTCTAATACCGGTCTTATCACTGCTTAGTCTATCATTGCTTAACTAAAAATGACAAATGAAAATAAACATGTTAGTATGAGTGAGAGCGAGCTACAAAAAGTACACCACCAAATAGGTGCTACACTGTTTCTATGTAAATACATTCCACTTTCGGTTCTGACATTGACCCTCTGTACCATTAACCATCAGAAGAGAAAGGGCAGATGGTTTCCCAATGAACGGATAAAAAGATTGTCATCTAAGTTGCTATTTGAACGGGAACTGTTGTGTTTAAATAATTGTTTCTATCAATATTAGTTCATCACTGTGCAAAGAAAGGATTGGGGTCAAGTTCTGTTTGCAATAGGTGCTAAACATAAAAGATGGAACACGCTGGATTGCGAAGGTAAACTGAAGAGCAGGTTTGTTAACAGGTGGTTTTGACCACTACTTGACCATGATACCAGTGGTTTCCTGATTTCCTGTAGCAGAAATGAAAATTTAAAAGGAGTTTGAGGAACAAGCAAATAGTAACTTTGTAGATAAATTTGGGAAGTGTTCTTATAATAAAAGGCTACTGCTGCTTATGAATGGATGATACCTGTGTGGGAAAATCTGAGCAGATATTGTCCAAAGTTGTGATGAGAGTTTTGGGAGCTGCAAGAGGAGACAGGAACAGAATTAGGAAAGTGCTTGAAAGGGAAGAGGAGAAAGATATAATTGCTGCAGTGAGAAGACGAGGAGCAAGCTGTATGTGCCCACTGTTCTGGGGGAGGGAGAGGTACAATGGCTTCAAAGCAAAAAACTAGATTGGTCTCACAGGGTGCATTTTGCATAGATCAGAAAGCATTACCTAAAACTGTGGGCCCAGATGCTGTAGTTAAATTGTGTGATGAGAGAGGCTTAAACAATAGCATTCCTGATGGGGGACCAAAAGGAGAAAAAAAGGAGAAAAAAAAAAAAAAGGCTTCAAAAATGCTGTCGAAAAATTGTTCCTCTCAGGAAAAGCTACAACACACTGCTTAGGAGAGCAAAGGGGAAGCAGGTGTGAGGAAAAATGAGCCAGGTCCTTGAGGAATTCACATGCTTGAGTATCCAAGGTCTTTTGTGTTTTAAAAAAAAAAAGTAATTATATTTGCATTCTAGTCAAATTTCTAACCTATACACAGTATGCCAGGGCATCCCACAGGTATTTTCTATTGTTTTTTTCTCTTCATATGTACAGTTAAGAATTGCAATCCCAGTTTGCAGATTTGAAAACAAATTGATCCTCTTCTGTAGTTTTATTCTTTATGTTACATTTTATTCTTGGGAGACCTAGATGGTCAAGTCTTGGCTGTTCATAAGCACTTTAGATGAAGCATTAGAAGTTCGGCCCATGTTTTCAAATAGATAGCTATGCAAATATCCATTATGGAAGTGGGATTCCTTCTAGCTGTCCTCCACCAGCAATGGAATAATGCAGTTCTGAGGATAGGGGTCAGGCAGCAGGTAGTTTGGAGGCAAGTGTTAAGCTGCATAAAAGAAGTTTCTGTGGTGCTCAGTTTAGCTGGCCCATGTGAAAGAGGGAACTTGTTTCTCTGATTCTGAAGTCAGTACCGCAAACCATCTGTGAAACGGCTATTTACACTGAGCTCTCTGCTCCTTCTCCTGTGTCTGTGTACTTGCTGACAATTCTCCGTTCTAATTCCTGTCCATTAATTTTGTACGGAATTATTTTAGCTGGGGGAAATCGTGTTCGAATGTTAGTGGGGTATCTTGTGTGTTTTGCTTTATATACACCTGTGTGTTAGGACTGCAGATTCTTTATGGAAGGTGTCCATTTCTTAGTGCACATACTTGATTTTAAAATTATCAGCTGACCTGGAAGTTTGAAGGTGGCTTGAGTTCAGACATAGCTTAAAAGGTTGATTGTATTGCAAGCTTTCTTGTATGTAGTCCTCTCAGAAACCTATGTAACTCTACAGTAATCTTCAGGATTGTATATATTTTAGTTAGACTCCTATGGACTTTATCTTTCAGTATGTTTAGGAACAGCTTCTCTTTATGTTAATTAAAAGTGTGTTTTTCGGAACTAATTGCAGATAATGCTGTGAAAGTTTCACATTCAATACCTACAATTGTAAAAACATTCTGATCATGTATGTAAATTAAATCTTCTTAAGAGAAGGAACTCCTGTTTTTGGACAGAATCTGTTTTGTAAGACTCTTAAGAGCAAGGTCATGACTTCAAGGTAGTTGTTCTTCCATGACTTGCCTCAAACCTGAGTGTTTATAGTATTCTTTCCAAAGACACATTCTAAACAAGGCACTTAGAATTTATTTAAATGCTTGTTTGAAGAGGGCAGAATAAGTTTAGCAAAATGAAGCTTACAAATGAAATTATTAGACACTATGGTGTTTTCAGAAGCTCCTGGTGGTCTGTATTCTCCCTTTGAAGGCAATGATAGAAGTCCTCCCTGAATTTATTAAAAGTAGTTACAGGAAATTGGTGTGCTTTTAAAACGTCACTGAAAAGACCCTAGTATCCAGCTTTTTACTATTCTAGTTTTAGGTTTAGCCCAAAATGCTTAGTAAAGGCCTTTTGGAGAATACTGGAAAGATTTAAATAAAAGATGAAAACAAAGTGTTGCACTTGTGTCTATTTCTGTCACTTGAAATTATTTTTTTTTTCAAATTCACATAGGCATTTAAGTCTTCTTATCATTAGTAAGATCTGTGCTGAAAAGGTTGATACTATATGAATGAATCTGCTATCCTTATTTATGGTATATTTATTACTGGAAATGGCTTTACCTATGTATATACACACATTTTAACATAGTTTTTTGATGTCCTGGTAGATCCATAATTAGTTCTGCCTCTGAAAACTTGATGAACATCAGAAGCTACTTTCAAATTGTGCTGTGCATTTCAAGCTGGCATCCTATAGATGGTAACCAGACTTGAAAATTGAGGTCAGTGTGCTTTTGGTGTTTTCTGATGCTTAACTTTCTGTGTTATTTGTATCAGACACAGCTGAAAGTTTGAAATGTCATCACCTCAGTTAAGGTAAGGTGTCACCTTAGTTTCATGAAGAGAGTGAATCAGTAAATAGAGATATCTTACTGTCATTACAAAGGCAGCAATGTTTCAGTATTGTATCATAAAAATATTTCATATGTTGACTTCTTTAGATATGGATCACATAACAGTTGTTAGCATAGAGTTTTGATTATATTTCAGTGCTATTTCTGTTTTTAAAAGTACTGTAAAAATGGTTTGAAATAACTTAAGGACAGTTTAGACTTTGATCAAGTCACACATTTCTAGTTCATGCCACCAGTCTATCATAAGCTGATTTTATTGTAAATAACCAAAAACTGTACAGATACTATGTAGAACTATTAGTGATTTCCCCCATCTTATAGTTGTATTCTGGTTTCAATCTCTAGTGTTTAAATAACTGTCGATCATATGTCATTTCTTTTCACCCTAATGATCAGAATGCAAAGGCTAAAAAATTAACATTAAATGCTTTTCTGATGTTTTCCTTAGGAGCAATTTGTTTAATTGCTATAGGAATCAAATATGTGTGAACTTAAATTGCGAGTCAGTGGATTCAATAGCAGTCAGTCAGTAGCAGAAGGCAAAGCAATGCAAGGAGCTCAATGTGGTTTGGACATTAAATTTGTAATAATTAAATTTCTGCTAAGATATGTCTAATATGTCTACTTCTGATCTTTTCATTTACAACACTAATTTGACACTTCTTTATCTCTACGTTCTCTTTCAGAAAGTAAGATAGAAAACTGGGATGATTAACTATCCTGTATAAATTTAGTAGAGAAAATTTATCTTTCAACTTCCCAGTTTTGTTTTTCCATATATGTAAAACTTTCACTGACTTCATCCTTTAGTTTTCTTAAGTGCAAACATTCATTTGTCCATTGTTGCTTGTTAGGGATCTTTGTCAAAGGGTTAGAATTGAGAATTTCTGTTTTGAACAGGACCAAGCTGATGAAAAATTGAAAAACCTTGAGGCAAAAAAGGGTCTATTGAGCTTTTGTTATTAATAGGTGGATGACTTTGAAAAACAGAGGATGTTCAAGTTCTGAGGAAGTAAACAATTTCTAGGAAGGGAAATCCGCCTTTCCATATGTTTATTTTTCAGAGAGGAAATTACCTAATAAGTGTAATGAAACAGAATATCTACTTCAAATTGTATTACCTTTGACTTCCAGTTCTCACGTATCTTAAGATCTGCCTGAATGGGATGTTCTCATTTCTGCTCTTCAGGTGTTCTGTATAACTTCAGTTGCCATTGATTTAGGTTTATAGTATGGACACGGATGCTACTTCCTTTACCCAATGTGCAAAATGCGTATAGTCATATTATTCCACCTGTCAGTTTGTTGGTGGTTGAGAGTGTTTTATAGGACTTTTCTCTCTACCTTCCTAGTTGGCACTGGCCTTTGTTTTATGAATTGGAATCTCTTAAAAGGCCTGATTTTCATAAGAAGTATACACTGCATCTCTTGAAAAGTGTGTGTAGACCTTCATCATGTGTCATTCTGGCTACCAAAAAAGGGAGATAGCAAGGAAGTGTTATTTTAGAATTGTGTCTGTAGACTGTCTTACTTGTGGAAGAATTTTTCTATGCAGGGAGAAAACCTTTGGTAGAAAACATGGCTGCAGTTTTAGATTCTTTGTTCATTGCTGATCAGTGAACATCATTAATTAAAGTGTACTGATGGAGGAGAATTAGGAAATTGCTAAAAATTCTGTAAGTAACATCACCCATGATGACTTCTGTGTTGTTGTCGCTGAACTTGTCACTTAAATGAGGGTCTGGTTCTGTTAGCTGGAAAATTAGTTCTGGCCTGCAAATAAGTCAACATAGAGCAAATAACTGGCAACACAGCTGTAACATCCTGTGTTGCCTTAAACACAGCAAACATCAACCTGTCTTTTCCCAGCTAGGAAGAGCATGAATATAGCTCAAACAAGTGTTTCAAACTAATTGCCTGTTCTGCAACTAATGGTACTAGAGAGAACACAAATAGCAAACAAAAACTGTAAAAGAGCTCTCATTTTCACTTAACTGAAGCAATACGTGATAAATGACTCCATACTAATGTGCTTCTGTTAACAAGAAGGCAAAACAAATGAAAGCTCAGCACTGATTTCCCGAGCCGAGCCATTCTTGTAGTGGGCTAGGGCTAATGTGGGTATCGAGTACCCACGGGGGGCTGTTGGCATTGTGCTGTAACTTCGCCTTTGGAAGCTGAAGAACTTCCTAGAAGCCAAATTCTCCTTTCCCTCCAAGCTACTGCTGTGAGGAACTGTCAAATCTCTGGGCAAATTATGATCTTCAGGAATAAAGAAATTTGAACAGGAAGGGATCAGTTTTCTGCTTTAGACACTCCCTGTTAATCAGGATACATCATACTGCAGAAGAGGACGTTACCCAGATGATTTGCCATCACCAAAAAAAAAACCAAAACACAACATCATTTAGCAGCTTCCTGCTGCTATATCATTTCCTTTCTTTAACATACTTACTGAACTTACCTGTCCTCAAAGTTACAAAAATCTGTATTTGGATTGTCTGGAAAGCATCAGTTTCAATAATATTGCAATTGGAGCATCAAGACTTTCAAATCCAAAAAATCAGTTGCAGGTTCTCCAGGGCGTGAAACTTTCTTGTATAATTCTGAGCCAAATGTATGCAGTTAACAAGATAAAGTAGCTTTGACCTTTCAAGACGGTATGAGCATGCTGCTATGTAATAACATCCAGCTGTATACATCCAGTGATGATATTGCTCTGACCAATGACACATCAACTTGCATGTTTGAGTCCTTACATTTATCTACTGATGTGTGAGTGGGAAAGAAAACATGAGACAGCTACTGTCTGCGTCTCTCTGGAAATCACCAACAATTTAGTACATGTTAAAGCCTGGTTTTGGGGTCATGCTCGATTTCATAAAACCTTGAGAGCCTTGATGTTTCTAGCTAAGCTGTACATTGGTACCGATCACACTCTGGTGCCCTGGGTTTTCCATACTGGCTCTTGCAGCCCTAAAACTTTTGAACTTCTCTGCAGGATTCATAGTTTATGCTGTGTATAATTTATCTGTTGTCTTTATTGTGTAGGCCTAACTTCATAAATTAAGTCTGTGCCTGCCAGTAGCATGAAGCCATAAACCTGACAGACCAGTTCTACCTTATCAGAAGTGGAAAGGTGAGAAACAGCTTTACTGTGTCTGTTGAGCTGATTATAGAGGAGGGGTCCATGGCACGTTTAAACAAAGCAGTGATTCAGCTTGACTCTTGAGTAAGGTGATTTCTAAATCTATTAGAGATTTTGAACTGTCCCAATCTAACATAGCGTTTTCTTTAAGTCATACTACTTCCTTTAGTGTTACATATTGGCTAAGCCTCACTGATACCTATGGGTAACCTGCAGGCCCTCAAACTTTCTGTGCCATCTGTGTGCAATGCAATTTAAAGGTGCAGGCTAGCAGTTGGACAGCTCTGGTCCTGCTTTGACTTGTGTATGTTTGGAATTTGATCTTGATTCCATGTATGTAAATCACCTGAACTGCTACATTTCAGGCTTAAATTACATGAAAGGACACTTGGTTAGTCCTAGGAAAAAAAATGAATGCTAAGGATAACTAAGTACTGGAATGTCTAAAGAAATGGGGATATCTTTATTGCTGGATGCCTTCTGAAACAGGCTGATCAAAAGTCTGTCAGGAATTACAGTCGATTTTGCTGGTATGAAGCAGATGAACAAGATGACCTGGAGATCCCTTCTCTTTGGTGATATGAGGGATCATAAGAGAACTGACTCAAATTCAGTCTACTGCGTCTGATATTGCCCAAAGTTGGAATGGTTTCTGACTTCCTACAATCTAACATGGCTTGGTTTGTAGCCAAATCTTTTTTCACACCCTTCATGAATAAGCAGCCTGTCACTGCTATCCCATCAAAAATCTCTTCAGAATCAGTCTATAAAAACAACTCATGTGAAGGTATAAGAATGTGTGGTTTGGGGTAAAAAGCATGTGGTCATAAGGAGACTTGAAGTTCTGCCAGAATGTGGTGCAGATACAATAATAGAACGGTTTGGGTTGGAAGGGACCTTTAAAGGCCATCAAGTCCAACCTCCCTGCAGTAAGCAGGGACATCTTCAACTCCATCAGGTTACTCAGAGCCCTGTCCAACCTGACCTGGAATGTTTCCAGGGATGGGGCATCTGCCACGTCTGTGGGCAACCTGTGCCAGGGTTTCAACCTTATCGTAAAAAAATTTCTTCTTTATATCTAGGATGAATCTACCCTCTTTTAGTTTAAAACCATTACCCCTTGTCTTATCACAACAGGCCCTGCTAAAAAGTTTGTCCTCATCTTTATAAGCCTGCTTTAAGTATTGAAAGGCGGCAATAAGGTCTCCCCGGAGCCTTGTCTTCTCCAGGCTGAACAACGACACC
>NW_009597537.1:7215-42119 GCF_000690535.1 Cariama cristata | reverse complement strand
TCGACCTGCTGGTCACGCTGCTTTGGATGCAGCCCAGGGTATGGTTGGCTTTCTGGGCTGCAAGTGCACGTTGCCGCGTCATGTCCAGCTTTTCATCTGCCAGTACCCCGAAATGCTTGGGCAGAAGCACGCTTAAAGTCTTGGAGCTGCTGTATTTGCCCGGTAGCCTTGGTGCCCTCGGGCATGGCACGCTTGGCCAGCTCTCTGGGCAGTTCCTAGTGCTTGGCAGACTCCACCTGTCAAGACCTGCTGGTCAAGCATGCCTTGTGATATGCCAGGTGACGTGCTTTTCCAGTGATACATTCAGTAATGTCATTGACAAAAGCATTCATGATGCCCATGGCCTTGATTAGGATAGCAGTCTCACGATGAATTGCTTCAGCACCTGGTACTGATGGATGCAGTAATTCTCCTTTCTGCTTTTCTTACGCTGCTTGTAGCCCTTCTCTTAGGGTTTGGTGACAGCATTCTTTGGAGTTCTTGTTGGGAGCAGGAGCTGGCTTGGTAGGCTCAGGCATTTTGGCAGCACCTTTTCTCACCAATAAACAACATGAAGATGGGTGAAGGTAGAGGCAGTGTAGCTGCATGTGGCTTGAGTCCACTGGTGGCATGTACCCGAGCTCCTGAAGTAACTACCTTTGCAGTCTGAGGGACTCCTAACTGTCATGATTGTGTGAAACTGTGAGCAGCAAACTGAGAGTTTGCTGAAGCAATTGTATCTCAATGAGGTTTGGCTGACTTTAGCTGTTTTTACGATGTTAATATTCTATGTTGCAATTAGAAGTAAGAAACCCAAACGCAAAAATTTGGGTCTTGGTGAAAACCAGATATTGCTGTTGAGATCAGTCTCTTGGGACAAAAAAAAAAAAGTATCAGAAAAATATCAGACTCTTCCAGTATTAGCTTGTATTCTAAAATGCTGAAGTGTTATCTACCCGTAGCTGGAAGCCTTCAAAGCTTTGCACAGTTGCTTATGTCCTTAGGTTGTGTTTTCAGTTAAGTGGATTATAGTAGCAAACTGGATAAACTGACTAAAGGGACATTTAAGGAAGGATGTTTCTCTACACTGCTTATACCTGTTGTTTGACTTCTAGTGAGAGGTTTTGTACTCAGTTGAGGTGACAAGTATCATTCCGTTCGCCTTGGGGTTCGGTGCCCAAAAGCCTCAATTGCGCTAGGTCTGCTGTCCCTTACCCTCTATGCTACAATTAGCAGAAAATGTTAAAATTACTTGATTGGTAAAGTTAAGGACTGTTTTTCATATAGAGCCCTTTTTTTTTTTTTTTTTTTTTGCTAAATTGGTAGCTTAGCAAATTGCCTGAATACCATTTTGTTAATTATTGAGAAGCCTAAATTCCTTTGTGGATTAAGTCATGGTAGTTGGAATAGAAACGCAATGCAGAGTGCGGAGGTGTAAAGCTGGCCTGGCCGTAATCTGGTGGTTTAAGAAAGAGCAGAATGGTGTTAGGCCTTGTATGCTCTGTAACATCAATCTTTGTGAAGTAAAAGGAGGGAACTGGGACTTGTGTTTCTTCTGCGAATTTCTTTTGCTTTGTGTGGACCAGCTAGCTTGAGACTGAGAGCAGCAGCTGTGCACAGGAGCATGCATGGCCTCAGAGCCTCCCTTGAGAAGGGGGCACAGTCTTATCCATGGCCAGCTGTCGGAAGGTGTTAATATTTCGGGGTATATTGTAAATATTGTTAATATTTTGGAGTAACTGGAGGAGAGGCAGTGACTCAAATTTTCCTTTCTCCTAGGTAAATTCTCTTTATTAAGCTAAAGAGAGAGAGTCAGGCTCTTGCTCTGTGAGCCGCATGAAGTCTGTAATTACTCTATAAAAGATGGGCCAGTGTCCTCAAAAGACCAGACAGTTGCTTGATGCTTAGTGTTCTGTGTCAGCAAAGTGGGAGATGTGACTGTAAATCCTTCCGGAAATGTAATCCAGGTTTTCAGTATCTGTGGCAGGTGTTTTAATGACCATCAGTACAGTGTTTTTTAAAAAAATAAAATGTGATGGGGTAACACCATCTTCCACAGTTTCTATGAAGAGTGAAAATAACCTGAGAACGTATTATGGATGTTTGTGCCTCAGACTCAAGGTTGATAAAACACAAGTTTGTACATGACAGCTGTCACCAAAGTGGTTTCATCAAGGTGAGACACTGCTTTTTTTGCAGGAGAATTTTAGGTAACTGGGAACTTTACTGTTAAAAGGTGTATGGATGCTTAGGAATTGGGATATATGTAAAATGGGTATTTTAAAGTTTGTCATTTTGGATTTGGGCTCAAAAATGCTTTTGAGCAGCTAGTTCAACAAACCCAGTCATTTGAGTTGGTAAGTCACAATGAGCATTGCAGGTTTAGAGTCCTAACTTGTTTACATGTCTGAGGTTTAGGCCTTTAGGGAAACACGGCTCCCTAAAGCCCCCAGCACCCTCCCCCCAAAAAACTCAGTCTTACATAGTCTTGCTAGAACACATTCTAGCCGAACAGGAGTCTGAAAGACATATAACCTTGTACAAAGTTCTTGAAACAATGAACTAGCAGTCTGTATCAAGAGTAAGATAAACAATAAGCTTCTGTTCTCCACTTCCTGAAAAGGCCTTTTCATGTTTATTTCCCCATAGTTTTTTAACTGTTTACTCTTGGAACAGAGGAAGCTAGTTTTACTAGCAAAATAGTGCTCTTAACAGGCATATCATTCTCTTGGTCCAGTTTCATGGTGGTTGCTGCGGTGACAGTGACTATAGTCACTTTTCACAACATTAGGAAAACAGTTATATGGTTCACTACCAGTCATACGAAATTGGTGTAAGTATTGGAATTGGTTACAACAGATGACCAAGAGGTGCTACATATTTAGATAATATGCTTTTAATAGTTGGGTTTTTTCAAATGCGTGTGATTTCAGTTCAGGTTTGAGAGTCTCCTTATGTTTCAATCTGTGTATTTGGTACTCAGTTAAAGGTATAATAATTTTTAAAGGATTCTATGTTATATAATGCTGTTATTAAACATCTTAAAAATTGTAACAGTTTCAGTGATTGATGAAACTTTGGTTTTGAGTCTTTAGATATCAAACTAAATCTGCAGCAATGAAATTCAATCCAGTTTTGCCAAAGGTGACTGGCAGAAAATCTGATACTAGCTGTCTTGCCAGCTTCTATTTAGAAAACAGGTTAATTTTCCAGAGATGTATTGTCCTGACAAGCATCTTATGTTGTTTTGGTTTTAGTATATTGGATCTCAAAAGAAGCGTAAAAAAGGTCACAAATTCGTAGATGCTGAATCTATATCAAAACCTTTTGCATCTTCAGAAACATCCAACCATAAAGGCAGTTGGTGACACTTTGTAGCTTTTGTAAAAGTTGTCAGATATATCAAGGTTCCTGAAAAGCAAATTTTAAGTTGTGCGGTAAACTCGACTTACTGTGATGGCAGAACTGCTTATTTACAAAATGTCTTTCACAAAGATCTGGCTAGGGGTTTCAGTCTTACATAGGTGTTTTTTTTTTCTATCACCAGACAGACATTTTGTTATAATTGGGGGAGAGAGGGGAAGCAGACTTAAATTCCAAATTCAAAAATGAGAAATGAATGTAGAAATTCATATATATATATGAGTATATATAACTAAAGACAGGTGGTGTCTTTTAAAGAGAACGCAGATCTGCCATTCTAGAGAGCAGCAGAGGCAACTCTTCATCAAACATCTGCCATTTTGCACAAATATCAATTGGTGTTAATGAAGTGAGAGCATGATTCTTTGTACTTGATGTCTTGATCCATGTCTTTCAAATGTGTGAGTTATCAGTAAAACAGTTCTGTAACAAATTCAGAAGGTTTCTTGGATACTCTGCTGGATCAGAGATTGCCTGATAACTCTTGGCTGGCTCTCGAGTGCTTTCTGACGAACACAAGCCAAAGAAAACCGCAATTCCAAGCTTCCTCTTTTGGTCTTCCTTCCCAGTTTCCAGGTTTTTCTCATGAGTTATATAGGGATGAAATACTCTTATACCAAGCCTGGAGATAAAAGTTTAGTAATTTTGTTATTACTGAATGATATGAATGAGGTGAGCCATCCACCATTAATTGTTTGAAGGAAATGATGGAAAAAGCCTCTTTAGGCAGAGTGGAGCACTCAGCTTTTTTAGTGTGGAGAGCTATTTGGGGATATACTGAGATACTTGAAAACAGAACTGCTTATGCAGGAAAGCAATGTGCATAACAAAGCGATTTAAAAAAAAAGAATTCTGTTGTATTAACTTCAACAAACTTCGCTCTCCTTTTGAAAGTTTTGTTAAGGATGAGAGTCTCTAACCAGAGCTTCAGTATGGAAATTATAAAGCCACAAAGCAGTCATGAATGCTGCGTGTGTCACTTCTGTACTATTCCCACAGATTGCAATTCATTGTCCCTGAGGGATGTGGGTAGTTTCCCCCTTCTTGAAATGTCTTGACCAAAGACTCTATTACCATGTGTGCTGGGACAGATATGTATGTAAGAGCAAGACTGCTTTGTAGCCACTCTGGGAGAATTTTTAAAGTTTTTTAACATCACCATGGGTAGTTCATTGAGGTAACTTATTTTCTTTAGGGTTAAGAAAAAGAGCCAGATGTAACTATCACAGTAACTCAGCTGCCTACATACTGTTTCTTGCAATGTTGAATCCTATGTTCTGAAAACTTGAGTCAATTTATTTTTCAATAGGTGATCCACCTTTTTCAATGTATAGCTCGAATGAAACTGTAGTAGAGACTGAAATTCAGAATTTGTTGTTTATGTGGGATTTTAATGTTGAAGGTTTTTCAGGAGTTCTTATTTTTCATATGATGGTCCAGAAAACTTCTGAAGTACCTTTTTATACATATCCAACTAAAGAAAACTGCATGTGTATTTGTAGTCATTGTTATATGTGCTGTCATTCTAATATGACAATTCTTAAGCTACCACCACTACATGAGGCTGAGGCATGCATGATGACATATGACATTAAGATGTATTTAGAAGTAACCTGGCTAAAATGACAAGTGCATTTAATGATAGGAGGGAGGGCAAGAACTGCTAATATAGAAGAAAGCTGTCTGCAGTGCTTTCCTACTGAAAAATTGCCTGCCTGTTAATCCTCAGTCAAGTCTTGATTATTGTACTTACTGGAAATTTATTGTGACTTTTGATCAGTGCACAGATTTGCCCTAGTGAGAATTTAGGAAGCTTTTATAGTTAACGAGACCCTCGAAATTTTGGAGTAGGAGACAGGAGCTAATTTAATTTTTTTTATTCTTTTCTAAAGAAGTTTAAAAATAAAGCTCTCATTGGTGGGAAGTTTACACCAGGTTTCCTACACTAACACATAACGATTTATCCTAATATATTAAGTAGGAGAAAAAGTATAAACTGACCATCAATAAATAACTTTTTAGTAGTTTTGTGGTAATTTTAAGTATCTTGTGCCAGATATGAGTGAAATAGAGCAGAAATGTTCCAAGTGAGGTGTTGACTATTTCTATCAAAGAAATGAACCTCTGACTAATTCTCGAGAAATAGACTGTTCAGGTACATGTTCTGATCAACTTGTGACCATTGTCACACTTTCATTCCTGAGCATCTTCATACTGAGCATAGGTGAAGGCTGATGACACACTGTCTGATGTCAAATCTCAAATACTAACATCTAGCTGAACTTTAGAAATTAAACTTATGTCACTGGAGATTCATCTCTTCCCATCTATTTTCACCCTTTGGCTTTATAGGCATATGATGCATTTGAAGACAGGCATCCCTGGCAGTAGGTTCAGTTAACGCATATGTCCCTGTGGTTTTTCGTTTATTTTATGTTATTTACGAACAGCTACAAGTAATGGTTTATATGGTCTGTGTGTCACTAGGTATTCCATCCTGTCCAGGAGAATGGCCCCACTTCTTGATAGCTCCATTGCTTTTCAGCGGTGGAAGCTACTGAACACACCGGAGACACTAAAAGAAGGTTTATTCTTCTTTGTAAGATCCTTCAGGATCATATGTGTCTAAGACATTTGCAAGACTAGCTGAAGTCCAGGACAAAGCATGTGATTGATAGCTTTCCTCCTGTCCCTTTGTATATTTTTTTTTTTCCTCCTATAATCTGGGAAATACTCATTTCAGAGATTAAAATGGTGAGTTCTGTGAACGAATGCTCTTAAGAGACTTCTGCAAATGCACAGCGCATGCATTGTGCTTGCATTCTCTAATGTTAAATGCATTTAATGTTATCTCTCATAGTTCAGTTCACATTCAAGAAACATGATTATTTGCAAAAAACAAAAAAATCCATACTCCTTGTTTCTTTCTGGGACAGATAACATGCAATTCATTAAAATGTTACTGGAAGGTGTTACGCTGCTATTAAAAGATCTGAATAGAAACATGTATGGAATAATACAAAAAAAAAGTCATTACACCTGATGGTACAGCATTCATCATATCTTGAAATGCACACAGGGAGACCTCGCAAAAGGAGAATTCTTTTTCAGCCATTCCATGTGAAGTTTCAATGGCTCAGCTGTGTTTGAAAGGTTAGGTCTAGAAAAGTCGAGGTTTCCTTTATAGGAGTCTGTGCAGCGGAGCAGATCTGCTGACAGACAGAAGAGCTGCACGTTGAACAATTTTCTATATTTCTCACCTATCACAGGTCTTTCCTCTGGTTTTTCAGAACTCTGTCCTGTAGCATTCTGGTCATAGAGCTCTTGGAGACTTGCACCAAGTACCTGCACTAGCGGTGCAAACTGTACGCTTCTTGGTCATGTTTGAATTGCTTAATACCAACCATTCATTACATTGTACTGCAGTGTGCCACTAAAGAAATTATATGCTTGGTTTTAATGTTGCTGGTACCCACAAAATGGGAGATACGATTATCATCAGTCTCTGAAGAGCATAAGGTGATAACCTTGGTAATAGTGACATATTTGTCTGGTTTACTAATAAACACACAGATATATTTCTCTGAGACCTAGATGGTATATATGATATTTATGGCATCTACTGTTTCTTGTAGGTAAAGATCATCTGATTCATATCCAGTAGTTAAAGCACATCTACATATATACCGAAACAGTGCTTTTGTCATGTTTAGTAAATGCTATAAATACTAATAGGTACGTTGTTGTTTACACACAAACAATTGCAGAGAGTGTTTGAAGAAACAAAGTACCAAGAGGGGTTAAGTGCTGATGGTAAATCAGCTACTGGGAAATCTGCCTTCTGAGAAAATGCTTCAGGAAATAAATGCTGCGCTGCAAAGCGTTGTAGATTGTATTGCTTCAGTAGTAAATTGATACGGCTAATAATGATTTTAACACATTCTTCTATTTTCATATTTGCGTAGTATTAGGATTTGGCATACAGATATTTGTTGATTTAGCTTGTAACCACCAGATGAAAGCATTACAGATAGCAAGGTAATGTAGCATCTGACACGAGTGGTCTGGTACATCCAGGTCTTGTATTTATTTACAAGCTATACTGCATGTTCCACCTGACCATTGCAGCTCTCAAGCTGGCTATAATTTACACATTGTCTGAAATTTAAGCTGTTGGAGTCCTTAAATCTCTTTGTTCATGGATCTCAAATATAAGCTGATCTTTCTAACTTCCGTGAACTAGTTTTGTGGTAAAGTAATAGTCCTAAACTAGCCATTTGGAATGAAACAGCAATAATGATTAATTTAACAGGTTGGTAGCTGGAGTTTGTGGGTTCATGTTTTTTGTGGTAGCTTCTTTTAACTGCAGAACACGAAGTATAGTTGGGATCAAATGGAAGGGATGCGTCTGAGGTAATCCAGAAAGAATTTGTGCTATACTTTCACACTGAGCAGCTTTTTCATTATTCTTATAAGTGTATTATAGCTAATTATTTTTTTTATACGAGTCTTCAGGAATAAATGTGCTTTAATAGTTTACTAAATAGCCTGTGTGTCTGGCATCCTGTTTCATGTGTTAGTGTAACTTCCAAATAGTTACTGTTCATAAATAAATCAGAAATTAAGGTGACCCATGGCATTCTAAAACGTTTTCAAATAAGTGTGCTTAAGTAGACTTGATTAGAAATTTAATAGATACTGAAACATTTTGTAATTTTACCACACCAGCCTCTTTTAGGTTTTGAGTGAGAGTAACTTCAAATCTCATAACTTTTCCTTGAATAGAAGAGAGAAGTTTTTCAGTGGTGATGCCGAATAGTGTGGACATGTATGAAAAGTTGCTCTGGTGAAGGAAAGGAAGTTGTGTCTGTCAGAATTGCTGAGATACATAGAGGGACAGCTTGGAAGCTTCTTCCTGTACCAGAAGAAGCTGCAAAAAGTTAAATAACAATGGTGGTTTTCCACTGACTTAGTTTACCTGTGTTGTTTGAAACTTCAAAGTAATTTTTATGTATCCATCGAGATGTTTGGGGGTCTTTTCCTATGGTCATTGATTTGTATTGATCCTTTATGTTTCCTGGTATTTTTACATTATGGTGGGCAAGCTGGCTGGCTGGGGATGTGGCGGAAGAGGGCAGGGAGATCTTTATCGTGTCACTGAATGGCCCTAAGAGAAAAAGTGGAATGCCAGCAGCTTCAGGTCACTAAGCTTCCAAAAATAGCACTGCTGGCTTCAGTCTTGGTAAACTGATTTGTCCTGTCCTTGAATCTGTATATCAGCCAGATGTGATGCACTTAAATGCAGATAGAAGTACTTCACTCTCAGATGAGTCCTTGTGTATAGAAGGCAAAGCATCTTCAGAGATGACCAAGCTCAAAACATGTTTTTCACATACAAAAATATTGATGGTGGCTCATTTCCTGAGTTACAGGTAATAGTCTACAAGGTCCCAGATTTCCTTTTACCAGTATTTTCATTGATCATCTGCAGTGGTTGTTCCCTGCTCTTCTGTTTCTTTAAATAAAAATTTAGACATTGAACAAAGTTTTTTGCTATGGATTTCCTGATTTTTTTTTTTCCTAAGCTTGGGTTAGGAGGCTGGTTATTCTGTATTGCATTTTCATTTTGATTGTAGGCAAGCTCATTGCTGCTGAAAATAGCTCAAATGTTCTTAGAACAAAAACATCAGCCAGCAGCTCAGATTCGTTCTCTTTGTCTTTTGCAGACTCTTGCATGTGAGTTAAAGTAATTTCTTGAGAGAAACCTTCATAAAGGGCTAAATAAACAAGATCTACATACAGAGAAATTTCTTACTTCCTCTGCATTTGAGACACAGCGAAACTCGTCTGTCTGGTAAGTCATATTTTTCTTAAGGATTTGTCTTTCTTCCTGCTCTTATGACTTGCATTCTTGGGTTTCTAATTAGTGTTCAAAGAAAATCAGCTTCTGTTTGCTGGTAGTTCTGCTGCATGCTCTGTATGAAGTACGAAGACCAATCTGCAAAGGCATTACTGTGCTGCTTCTACAAACTTCAAAATAGTACCTACAGTTCTGTATGGTACTTTGGTATAAGTGGGGGTTTAATTGTTTATCTAGTAGTTTGTTCTCAGTTTGCTGTAATAAAATCATTACACGTTTTAAAGCAAAACTAGTGATTGTTCTGTCTTGAAATTATTTACCTGTTTGAATGTTCTGAATTTAATGAGTTAACTTCAGAATGTGTATTGCAAAGTATATTCTGTGTCAAGGCAGAGTTTAAAAATAAACTTTCCCGGCAATTCATTCATGTCTCGTTGCTTGTCGGTTTCATTTTATGTACATAAAATAAGCTGATGTTATTGATGCAATGGTATATTTTTATTGTAACAGTTCTACTAAAGATATTTGTGGCTTACAGAGCTTCTTTGGGGTACAGCTTGAAACAAATGTTTTTTTCTTTGATTATGAAGTGTTAACTGAGTACAACCCAAACAAAAGAAGGTTCTCTACCTTCTATTTTTATTCTTTATTGCAATTAAAATGAAGAAAATCTTGAAGAGCAAAAGATTGTTTGCTCAGTGCTGTGGCTTTTCTAAGCAATTGGCTAGCGTTAAATGGCAGCCTGTATATACGTAGTCCCTCTGATCACATATGCTGTGGCGCTTTGGCTTACCACAACTACTGTGTACTTATGTACTGCATGCCCTGGTTCTGCATAGTTCATTTTGCAGACTTTTCTATAGCCCTAACATTAATTTATTTCAAAAATATATTGAAAATCATGTCATATTTAAAAGTAGTTGTATATTTAATGTAAAGCAGGAGCTATGCATTATATTTTCATAGGAGAAAAAATAGATCAGTGCTTTTACATAAAAGCTGTTTGGGGGCTTTCCAGTTCATTTAAGTTTTAGTAAGAGGCTTTCCAGCTTATTTTTGGATAAAAGGAGAAAATATAAAGTCTATGTATACATTTCATATAGTGTATCTTTTTGTTAAAAACACAGAATTTTGTGGTAAAAAAATCAGGAATTTTCTTAAAGCATTTTTCAGAAAAAATAAAACCAAATGTGGTTCAGTTGTAATATTTGCAGTAATGTTTTATTCTGATATTTGAGAATCATGGATCTAATTCTCCTTGTTCTTCCTTACAGTAGCAGATATTGATAGTTTAATGTAGCTATCCACTTGAAGCCATGGGAATTTCAGTACCAGGCATGCTTTGTTTCAAATGAGACAGTTTCTGGCTTTTTTCCCCTCTCATTTTTAATTAAAATATATTCCTCTTGGTTTAAGATCTTCCCTACTCCTGTCTTGTTGTCATGTACAAAGCTGCTTCCCTGGTCCTGCAGATCAGTCACCCTGTCCTTATACTTCCTAAGTTGTTTTGACCACACTAGTGAATACTTGTCTTACACTGATGACTTTCAAATAAAAAGAATTTGTCACCGGAGACTTACTTCAGAAGAAGCTGAAGCTTCTGAAGGAACTTAGGACACTTCAGAGACCATACTGTAGTTACTGTTTGAGCAATGCAGAAATTTGTGATCCCTTAACATGTCCAAAAGACATAGCTGGAGCAGAAATGACACAGATTTAGGCTGCATAATAGACAAAATATTTACCAAGTATTTTCTATTGAAAGCAGTGCGTGAACTGTGTCAAGTAAGGGCCAAGGATGGTCTATTAATGGTCATTTTTTAATTCATATGACTTTGAAGTTACTATATAAGACCAAGTTTTTACTTGGCACTTATGTTTTTGGCTGAGTTACAGACCTGACTTACAGGAACTTGTATCTGGCATGCTAACGCAACCCAAACTTTAGCTGAGTGAACTTGAAACTAAATTCAGCTAGAGGGAGGAAATCTCAGGAGAGCAGTGGAATTTCTTTCGTTGATTAAGTATACCTCTGCATTCATGGGAAACAAACGGTAACATTTTGTGCAGGTTTCTGCTTTTGACAGTGTGTCTTTGTTCACTTCCCAAAGGTGGTGTCAAATACATTAAAAAAAATAAACTTTTCTTATTTGGATTTTTCATTTTACTTAATGATATGGTCCCAGGGAACCCATTATGTCTGGAATGGCCTAACACCATTGTTTGTAATTCTTTGTGTGTGAAGAATAAAGGCTCGGTTGGAACAATTTAGGTTACCTAAATGTGCTCCCTCCTTACACTCTTTGTGAGCTCAAATAGATGGGTGAGAGGCAAGTGAATCTATAAGCATTTTATGATGGAATTATTTGATCAGAGTGTTTCAGAAAATCTTTCCTTCTTGCCAGTATAAGCATTTTCCAAACAATGTATGATATTACTGAACTGTTACTTTGAGAAACAATAAAACGTGATAGCTTGGGTTTCATAGAATCATAGAATCGTTTGGGTTGGAAGGGACCTTAAAGACCACCTAGTTCCAACCCCCCTGCCATGGGCAGGGACACCTTCTACTAGACCAGGCTGCGCCTCATCCAACCTGGCCTCAGTTTCTTGTCAAAAGCTTCATGCTGATAAAGATCTGAAATTAATATGCTCTTTAGTCACCATATGTCAATGTGTGGTCTAAGTTCAATTCACTTATTGATGGCAACAGTGTTTTACAGTATCCGTTCTGTATGGGATTTTGAACGGGATTCTGATCCACAAGTAGAATTCCAAAGTGACAGAATTGTATCAGCAGATTGTAGTAATATGTTGAAACTGCGTGGGTTTAATATGTGACAGTGCTGGAGAAGAAAAAGGTGTGTTGAAAACTGGAGAGCAAGACCTGATAATAGAGGAAGTGAATCTGAGTGAAAGGGTATCCTGCAGGTGCCTCTTCCTTTCATTGGCCTCAGATTGGGGATATACCAAATTGGAGGTGCTGAGAGCATGTGTGTTCTTATGTAAGACCTATGAGTTGTGTCTGCCCTGGGCTTACCTGGCCATCTGCTCATCTCAAATGTCAATGGATAGCTCTGGAAAAAGTTGGTGATGTGATTCTGTGTGTAAGTAGCTGCTTTAGAGGGGTGCGATTTTTCTGGCATCCTGGTTAGCTCCTGTGTGCAGTAACGAAAGATGGCATTGCCTCTTTATTGGCTCCGGGGCTTAGGCTGTGCTTGACCTTTTCATAGATCCGAATGAACTAGAACCTGGCAAGATTCCCAGATTCTCGCAGTAGCTTCTGCTCATGGTCGTTAATCTGTGGTTTGGGGGAACAGGGTAAAATTAATCACTTGATTAATAATCAAGTATAGCAATGAGCAGCTTCTGTCAGGAATATTAATTTTAACTATAATGTCCAAGCTTTTAGTTGCTTAACCTTTCTAAAAAAAACGCTGCCTTTTGAGATAAACATTTTTCAGATTCTGCAACCTCAAAGGAATTCATTTTCCATCTTTAAAAAAAGGTAGAAGTTGACAGTCGAAAGCAGATTTTTTTGCATGTGAAACATATAGGAGTAGTTTAAATTTCACTTCTGCCTCAAGCTTTGAGTTTCATTTGAGTCTAACTTGTGTTTGAGTATATTATCAAATCAGTATTTTTCAAAGTTGCATGATACGTAGTAGAGGATTTTCCTGTTTTCCTATGTGTTTGCACTTTAAAGAGAAAAGTGTGCTTATACACTGTCACTTCTTAAGTAAGCACTTAACCATATGTCTAATAAGTATGCTTTAATCTGTTTTCAAGATGGCTCGCATAAGGCATTACCAGCTTAGGTTTGTATGTAAGACCGCATTTGTCCCCCTATATTAGTGGCTTAAGAATTAGTATGGGCTTATGTCCCTCAATGTTTAATGCTGTTTAGAAGACTGTGTCATCTTTACTGCTGGAGGCAACTTGAGCACTTAGGCTGCTTCCACACTTGAGACTGCTAATGAATTGTTCCACAGGAAGGTTTCTTTGTTCCCTGTAAAACAATCATTTAATATAAAGGCATTTAAAAAGGAATTAACCTGGTGCAAAGGAGACTCTTACCATCTTCCCCAGTCTGTGCAAAAACA
This sequence comes from Cariama cristata, assembly GCF_000690535.1. Lineage (NCBI taxonomy): Eukaryota > Metazoa > Chordata > Aves > Cariamiformes > Cariamidae > Cariama > Cariama cristata. The sequence goes on along the minus strand of NW_009597537.1, from coordinate 28,754 downwards.
ACAGGTGACAAGTGTAGTAGTGGCCTCATCCTTTTGAAGCTAAAAGTGTGAGTGGTAAGTTCCTGGGTGCAAGAAGCCTCTCAACTTTGGAAGTGCTCCGTGAGCCACCCATATAGCATTCACTCACTTGTGTGATTCATCTCAATAGATCTAAGTGAACTAAGGGGTGAGGTGCAACTGGATGCAGCAGAACTGTGTGTGTGACCCTGAATCTCTGTCAGGTCTCTGGATCTTCTGGAAAGCAGTGGATTTATTCTCCAAAGGAATTAAAAGTGAGAACAGCGGAGATAAATAGTCTATATCTAAGATACTATTACCTTATTTTCTTCCTGGGAGGGGAGGAAGTATAGGAGGTAAGAATGGGAAGATAAGCTATGTTGCTCATGTGAAGGGACAGTTGATTTGGACAGCCAGTTCCTCAGTCTTGATAACACTTAGTCTTTCGGTACAGTTGAGTTCTTATCAGTAGAAGGAATTTTTCAACAGTTTTTGTAGCCTTCAATATATAGAATTAACTCGTTCATCTTTCCACAGTGATGGTTAGCCAAATAAAGGCAGTTGGAACTTGCTGTCAGAGGTCCATTGGATCTCCAAATGGTGGGAAATCACCTTTTTGTTTCTCCTTCCCCTCTGGGTCCTGCACAAAGCTCTCCAGTGCTGAAAAGGGAAACTGATGGCTGATTTTTGGAATGTTACAGCTCAGGCCCAAAGTAACAGTTTAAAAGTCAGAATAAAACTTATGTAAGACTCTAAAAAATGAGGATATGAGATGTGTGTGTTAAAAAACTTAGATGCTGTTCCTTAAAGTCTGGGGACCTTCTGATGTACTGAAAGATTCTGCTTTTACCTGTGACAAAAACAGTGATTAAAAATGACCGTATGCTTCTGGAAGCAGAATTAAGCTAATATTGAAAGCGTTTGAAAAATCTTCCTTAAAGTATGTCCCAACTGTATCTGCAGGCAGATTCCTAGAAGCCTACCTGCAATGTAAGAGCTGAATGTTTAAAGCTAGATCACCGCTTCCTGCGGATACCTCTTGGAGTAGCTAACAGTAATACATTCACACAAAGCATTTTACGGTAATGGCTTTGCATTAAATGAAAGATGCTGTATTAAAATTGAGCAGATGTACAGTTTAAGCTATTGTTTGAACTGAAATTCAACTTTGTCTTAAGGGTGGTGCTTCTGAAAAGCAGCATCATCAACTGCCCATTTAAAAAAAAAAAAAAAAAAGAGCTTGGAGTTCAAAGGCTCAAAAAATGTAACTAGGCAAACATACTTGAATTCCTAAAGAGTGTATAGACATACTGCAAATGAGCTGTACTGAATTACTTTGAACTCTAGAACTTGATGTCCTGTGAAGTTTGATTATGCTAGTAGCAAGGGTTCCTATACGCTGGCCTCCCCAACCCAATCTGGATTTCCCTCCTTTATGTAAATAGGATAAACATTAATCCAATTACTTGGAAATAATTGTGTGGTTTCTTGCTTTGTGGCAGCTGACTGTGTGGTGGCTTTCTATCACAACACTTAAGTGACAGGTGGCAAGTCAGCATGGTGTTGAGCTGTCTTCCTGTGATCTTGGAAGTCTCATCCCAATGACTTGCAATGCCTAGGTTTTGGTAGTGAGATGTGCCAAGTATTTGCTTGTAAAACCAAATGATTGGTCAAGAAATATTTGTGTCTGTCTAGATATGTATTAAAATATATATATAGTATAATAAGGAATGAATAGAACAACTGAAATGAACCAAGAGCTGACTTCTAATCAGAATACGAACAAAAGTTGTCAACTTATTTCAGATTGAAAATACTGTTATTATGTGACATTGGTAAGGAGTATGCTTTTGTTAAATTTTCAGATCTGTGTATTCCTTGGGTCCAGGTAGGATGAAAAGCAGTAGTGTCAAAATAAAGCTCTAAATTTTGAAGTCTGTTCCATTCTTAGCAATAGTATATACTCGACCAAAGAGGAATGAATAGAACAACTGAAATGAACCAAGAGCTGACTTCTAATCAGAATACGAACAAAAGTTGTCAACTTATTTCAGATTGAAAATACTGTTATTATGTGACATTGGTAAGGAGTATGCTTTATAAAAAGATTTATGTAGAGTTGGAGAACTGTTTCCAGTGCAAATCTGGGCTCCTTCGAGTAAGTCCTTTACAGACCAGCAAACACAACAGTGCAAATTTGAAAGACCTTTGAGCTGGTTGAAGTACTCATTACAAAATGTTTATTCATTGAACTTAATAACTTGTCTGTCAATTACCTGGCAAACCAGAGTGACCTGGACAAAGGTTGTTCTTACTCTTTTAAGGCTTTAGAAGATTCCTGTATGCATCTGGGCCTATTGAACTGTCGTAAACAGCTACTACAATGCACTTGCAGAATACTTAAGTATTCAGTGTTACAAACTCTCTCTACCTATCTGGTCACAAATTACATGACCTAATGTTTAGTTTGGTCTTTGAAGATGAATAAACACTTACAAAATCATTAGGACAGGCACAAAATATCAGGAGGGAATCACACTAGGTGATAGGTAGTGCAAGTGTTAAGTTATTCCCTTGTTTTGTATGAACTCAAAATACTATCTTTGGGCTTTTGCATAAAATTGCCACTTTTAGATTGAGAAAAAAGGTTAGACTGATTAAGAAATTTCTAAATTTGTTGTTCTTTTGAGGTTTCAGGATTATTTTTGTCTTGTCAAAGATGTGCTTTCCTTGATCACATGCTCCTCACCAAGGAGAAATGAGGCATTCGTAAGTAACACCTGTGATTCAGGCAGAGTGGGCACTGAATGATACTTTGTGTTTTGTTGCACTGATGGAGTTGTTCTACTCAGTTTTTGTTCATTTCCTCCCCCTTTCAGTGTCACGCTTGGTGCTCTCATGAATCCATTTGAATTACATGAAGGTTGTTACATCCGAGTGGGTTATCATGCACAGTAGTGGTAGGCTGGGTTCTACAACTGACAGAAGAGGAAATCTCAGCAGAATTAAATGCAATGTTCTGCACGAAGTGCATGCATCGCATCTATTTGTTGATTTTTTTGGCAATAACCTTTCTGTCTGTAAACCTTCCCATTTTATTTTCCCTTTGTAACTACACCATCTTAAGCAGACATGTTTGATGTATAGTTCTTTCTCTGGAGTTATCACTGTGTAATTTCACAATTGTTGTGAGTAATTTTCATGTTCTGTTGTGTGAGTTACACACTGTAACACTTAACACTTGTCAATTCCTTTCTGAAACCTCACAGAAGTGACTCTTCCTCAAGTGAGGGGGAAAAAAAAGTTATTGCATGGTTTAACTTTTCATTAAATTGTGTAATAAGCAATCATGATAGTATCTCCTAAATGCACTTCTAAGTCAATGGAAATGCATTGTTTCTGGCATAGTTATTCAAATGATACAGAAACTTTCATATCCCTTATATGAAACTGAAAGAAATTATTCCTGGAAATTTGTAGTAATACACAATTAAGGAAAAGTCCATCCTATCTGTTACTGCTGTAAAGGTGATGAACAAAGAAAACCGGTGTGCTCTGGTTTGGACAGTACCACTTGTCATGAAGCAGTGATGGTAGCCCTGACACTGAGAGCTACTAGTACTAATAATCAATACCAAGATTTCTAGCATAACCATGCAAATCACTGTCCTGCTTTGGACAAGTGGACAAATAAAGAAAACAAACTCAAAGTTGAGTGTAAGACCATTCAGTTTAGACATGGTAGCTGGCTTGGCCCTTCAGATATAGCTGTGCTACTAACATGAACCGTGACATGTCAAACTGTGGTTTTTCACTCAGTTCTTTGACAACTTCTTCCATTTTATCCTGTTATTGGCTAAGTGTCATTGCCTTTCACACTGACACTGATAAAATCACTGTGTGATTATTTTCGATATAACGTTTGCATGTACTGTGTAGTAGAATTGTTCTATTCCATATAGAATCAAGGAATGGTGAATCATGTTACTTTGAATTAGAGACTAAGGGAATTAAACCATAGATTGCTACCTTTTTAATTTAATAAATATTTTGACTGTGAACAATGTGTGGGGAAGCGATCAGGCCAAAAAATAGGTAACAGGATATGTAGGTCTAGGTTGCTAGTTTCAGTCTAACCCAGGCAAGTGATGACCACACACGGTTTATGACAGAGTAGCAATTTGGTCCATGTGAAGTCAGTTGAACACTTCAGTCCATTTGACACAGGCATTTCTCTGCTGGCAAAGCAGTATCTCCCGAGGTGAGAGCTCATGGTGTTCCAGGCTGGCCGTGGCCTCTTCTGTGTCTGGAATAAGCAAGGACACAATTTAAACACCTCTCTCTGTCCCTGCAGGGTCAGCCCAAGGTGTATTTATCAAGTGAAGCTAGGATGGGTTTGTTTTTGCTGTTCATGCCAAACATTTTATGTGGAATAAATACAGCACTTAATTTTTTTCTAGACAATGTACGAGGCATTATTACGTTTCAAAATCCAAGTACGTCTTTATAAAACACATGTTGGACTAATTGTGATTAAGTAAAGCATCACACCGGATTTGCACACAATTAGAAGAGATGTAGGTACAGTCAGAGTATGGAGAATTAAGCTGATGTGTCATACCTCAAAATCTGCGATTTATTTAATACCTCCTTTTGAACCAGATGTCTTTGGATTTTTGTAAATAGGCTTATATCTGACCATAATGACCTACATGAGAATTACCTGATTTCTGAATTAGGGCATAGATTTAGCTATGGATATGGATTTACGGGAAGAGAAAGGGACAATAAGCTATAACAACAACAACAATCTATTTCTCTGTAAGAATGGGCTTATCTTAACTCTCCAATTCAGGCTGCTCATCAAATATCTTTTTAGAATAATTATGCCTTGACAGCTGCAATAGATACAAAACTGACAAATATGGGGATTTTTTGTTTTCCTTGCTTCCAGACTCCAGAACTTGATGACCTTTGCTGAAAATAGCTTGACTAGCTGGAGCCTTAACAAGACAGAATTATTTGAGGGCATGTGGTGAAGGCTCAGCTGTTTGGACCATGTTTATCATTCCATGGATATGATAGCTAGACAAATACAGGAAATAGAAAATCAGTCATGAGGGTGAAATACAAAACTTAAAAAAACAAATCGTCCCTAAATCATAATTTTTTTCTAACTATGATGAACTTGAGGAATATTTCCACTATTAAAATATTGTTACTCAAATGCATGCTGCATTTTCTCATCTGTATTTCAGGTGCGTATTGCAATGTTGATACTTTGTTCTTTGCGTTCATGCTGAGGGCCAGGAGAGGTCAAACTGTAGGTCTCTAGATTTTTCCGGTCTAGAGGCAAGTTGGAGCCCTAACTTTAGTGCCGACTTCATCATTTTCTCTCAACGTCACCGTTATTGGTCAGTGTTCAGTGACAGTTTCAGTCCTTGGGTTACAAGTACATTACCTGCTGAGAAAGCCTACCAGAGATCTTTGCTTGTTAATAATTGGCTTTTTGCAGTCCAACTGCCAGTGAGAACATGTTTAGCATCCTTTGGATCATTTAAAGGGTTTCCTTCACTTCCATATTTGCTGTACCTGCCTACTAAAGTTCTAGTGTAACCAAGAAAAATAGACTGTTCTAGTAATTTTACCAGAGATGTTTACTGCTAGCTGCTTTATTTAAACATGGCAGAGTGCTGGGGAACCAGGTGAGTAGGGAGCTGAATCCCAAATCTTTCCTTCGGCCGTGGTATACTGAGCTAGTGGTTCATCTCTACCAGTGTTGGATTATCACTGGAGAGGTGGTAGGAAGGACAATAAACTTAACCTGTTGCAGGTCAAGCCGTCTAAATATGTGTTATCTCTGAAACTTGAACTGGCTAATGAAGAGAGCTGACAATGATACAGCTTATTAGCAGATCATTTTTTAGAAGCTGTGTCTTTGCTCTTTTTGTTCCTCTGATACATGAATTTTGTTCTGTCTGTGAAGGAAAATACATAAGTGCAAAATCTGCTGTTTCTACTTAGACATGCTAGAAATTACATGTACTTGTTATCAAAATAAAGGTGGATTCACAGTCTTTTGAAATATACGTATTTGTAACAAGAGGGTCCTATAAGAACTGTTAAATCTTTATTAAAAATTGAGTCAATCTTGAGAGAAAACTGTGTCCTGTACTTCAGTGTGATTTGACAGACTTGATTGATACCAATGAGGTTTTGAAGTAGGATGAATGTTGACCAAGACTGTAAGAAACTTTGCCTCCTCTTCTGTATCTTAGACCATTTGAGGTTTTGGGCTAAATCGTCTTTAATTTTGGCATAATCCATTGTTTCTGTAATGGAAGCCTGCCTGAGAAAATACTAAACTACACTGTCGTGATACCCTCAAACACGGTGCTTATTAATTGCTAGGATGCAATTTCATTGCCTGAAAGGGTGGAGAACTTCATTAGCGTCATGAAGACTTTTGGTACAGTCATCTATTTTTCTGTGCTGATGTTCTGCTTGAAAGCTTCAGGGTGGCTTTTCAGAGCTGTGCCATGGAGAATACTGGGAGGCTCCAAAGCGGCTCTGCAGAGGTGGGAGGGCAGCTCCCTCAGCACTGGTGTGTGCCTCAGCTTACCAGTGTAACCTCAAAGGTAACCGCATAGCAACTCCAATGGCAAGTCCTGCAAAGCCATCAGTAGGTGTAAAGTTGGTTATGTGTGGGGAAAGCCTAATGGAAGGAAGGGAAGGAAGCAGGAAGCTGTCTCAAACTTTTTAACGGTGCAAATATTTCGCGGATTGTCAAATGAACATATACCTGTGTAGATGAACACAAGCCTTTGCACATGCCAAAGATTCTCATAGTATTGATGCAGTGCAAATACTGCAGTGCAGAGGGCCAGCTGTAATCTTGACTGAATTTACTTTTGTGAAAATAAGGGGGGGTTTAACCTTATGGTGGTGTTGTAGTGGACATGGTATCTCATTTCTGAAGGAATTTGTCAGAATCTTCAGGGATACGTGGATGAGGAGACACAGTTGCAAAGTAGACTTTGTCAGTTAAAGCTTTCAATTGCTTGGTTCTTGCAGGTACAGTATTCCAGTTTTTTGCCATGTTCCTGTATTGTGCTTTGGCTAACGTGGTACTCAACCTAGAAGAACTGACCCTGTATTAGTCAATATTTATTTTTCCACAGTATTCCCTTTCACATTGCCAGTTACTTAATACTGAGAATTAAAATAGTCTTCATGGGGAATTTGTTCTTTTTTGACCAGGCAGCATACTTGAACTCATTCCATACTGCTAACTCTGCAACTTAATTTCAAGTTACCTTTTAAATTGGACCTTATTTGGTAACTTGTTAGGTTTCTGGTTGCTGTATTTTAGAGACTGGATGTAGCTTTAATGCAGCAGCGATGCATCTTCAGTCAATACCAATGATGAAGAAGAATTTTAGTATCTGGACATCTTTACTACTTGGACATCTTCAATCTGGGAGACTTTTTCTACCCTGTGGGGCAGGGTACTGCATGAGATCCTTCATGGCTGGCAGATGGATCTGCAGCCATAGTGGTGGGACCTGCCTCGTCCCTCCATTTGCACATGTCTGGATGACCTGGGGACCAGTGTATTTCATGGAGAATATGCCCTTGCTGTAGAGACACAGTAACTTGGAGGCTAGGCTCTTCACTTTTTTTGAGCTATGGAATCCCTCTCACCTGAAGTCAGTAATGACTTTCAGTTAGTCCCAGAGTGGTTTGTGTTTTGTTTTGGTTTTTTGTTTTGTTTTGTTTTTTCCTAATACCTTCTTATAGGGTTATATTTTATTCTTCTTTCCTTTGAAGCTGTATCTGAATCTTCCCCTTTCCTCCTAATTTTTCATTCATGTTTCAAAAGTAATCATTCTTAATGTTGTTAAAGTTTTATCAGTAAAAGCTGTTTTTGCACGATGTAACTGCTTGTGCAGTACTTTGAATGCAACTCATTTCAGTGATAAGTTTATAACCTAATTTCATGAAAGGTTATGTTTTACCAATTAAGAAGGCAATGAACTGTAGCACTGGGATTGGAATGACTGGGAAGGCAGACACCTCTTCAGTAGTTCTTCTGCCAAAACGAGTCTGTTATTTAACTGTATCTTTTTTCTTCTACTGGGAGAATTTTTTTCCTAAAGGACTACATTTAACAGAAAGTTGGTTTTCTATATGATGCATTTATTCCTTTGTTGTATTCAGGAGGAATCTAGTTGGGTGCTGGTGACCTCTACTGCTTGACCTACACATAAATAAAATTGCCAGCACAACTCCTTTCTTTGTTTCAGCACAGGCAGCACAAGAGCAATGCAAAGATAAAAGCAGTCATGAGGTACAGGATTACAGAAAGTCAATAAAAGCACACTGGAGTAAGTAGAAAAGTCCCCCAAATAAACCACATCTTCCTACATTGCTGAAGTGCCCTGTTTTTTCTGCTGTAATTGTAAATTAAGAGTGATCAAAGTGATTGTGTTTAATATGAAGTGCCTTCTTTAAGCTGCTCAGGTGAACTGTGAGTGAACTAATATGATGGAAGAAAACCTGGTCTAGACAGTCATTTTACATCACTGCACATTAAAAATTAGTAGACATGTGGTAAGCAACAGGATATTCATCACGCTGGGAAACAGATGATTGTCAACTTTCCCAGTTCCCCGAGTCGAGATAAATATCCATTTATTCTTCTGTCAAGGCAACTGTACACTACCCCATATGCTAGGTACGTTCAAGGCTGTGATTTAGTCATAAATGTGGTCGTTCTTATGCTGCTTCCTTAACAACAAAGTTTTAGCCAGCTTTTCTAGCAAATCATAAAATAGTTGTACAAAAATGGTCTTTAGCTGTCACTAATGCAATAGTAGGTTAGCCATTGTTTTCTTAAAAAAAAAAAGAAAAAACCCACACCACCATGCCTTCTACCATCCTTAAAACTAGAATGGGTTAAATATGAAATTTAAAAACCAGAGATAGCAGTACATTTCAAACCCCGAATAAAATTTTACTGTCCAGCAAAAACTGGAGAACGAACAGATCCAAATTACTGTTTTGATAATTTTGCACTGGAGTTTTAAAAATCCAGAGTGTTCCTAGAATATAAAATATCCATAGCTTATGTGGACTTTTTGGAGTCCCTTACACAAACCAGATACATCTCAAATTTTACTCTACGCTAGCATGTTCATTAAACATTGAAGAGACTTCGTGTATCGACTTCACAAATCATCTTTAGTGTGGTATACCAAAAATCAAAACTTTTTATATTTGCACTATGCATGCTGAATTTGTTTATTGGTATCAATCATAGTGTTTTCTGCTGCAGACTGCAGCCCTGGTGAGTTTGGAAACTTCGGATGCAGTAAGTAGGAAATCTGGCATGTTTTGCAGTAGGTGAAATACTTAACATGAGCGATGACAGAAGAAAATATATACTGAAAATGTATTAATAATGTAAAATATCTGAAAACCAGCAAAGTAGAAACAGTTTAGCAGTGTTGATTTTGTTAAACCACAACACAGTACTAAAGATATTGAAAGGAATTTCTCCAGTGTTGTTCCTGCTTATTTCTTTAAGTTCTGTACAGGACGGCATCCATGCTGGTTTGTATCCCGTCAGGATCTCAGGTGCATCTAGCAAGAGGAGGTAGACTCAGAGTTCATTGTGGAATGAGGCCATTAGTACTTGTTGTGGAGGGTTTGGGTTTGGGTGGCTTTTTGTTTGTTTTTGTTTGGGTTGTTTTTAGTGAAAACTAGCTTTAATTTTCAATTTTGGGGAAATTCAAAGGGGGGGGAAAATTGCAACCCTGTAGTGTAGAAAGCCCCCTTGTGAATATGCATGGGGAGGCATGTTTTCTTCCGTGCTCCAGCATATAAACACCTACACTTACACTGTGATCCAAAGAGATGGTCTCAGCCATTCTCTTAAAAAAAGTCTTATAAAATGAAAGATCTATTTTTTGTTAGATCCTGTGTCTTAAAGGCTAAAAGTTAATTACGTGCCTTCCTTCCTCGTCTTGGTTTTGTAAGTACTAATAAATATTGTCATGACTTTTTTTATTTTAATACCTTATTTCGTGTGTCAAGTGCAGCAGCTCTACTGATGTTGTAATAGCTTCGACCTTCTGAGTTCCTTTTTCTTAGAGCATGTTTTTTTTCATTTATTAGCAAAATACCTTCCCATAGGAATTTCAGTGGTTATGCTTGCCTTCTGAGCCCTTGTTCATACCAGAATTCACAGCTCTGAAAGCTGTACCACATCTTGGATGTGCAGTCCTACTACAGTTGAGCTGCACATGCACAAAATAACCATATACCCTAAGCACAAGGAGGCAAATGCATCTAGATTCACCTATGCAATGAAAGCTAACTTAGCATTTATCTATATCCAGCATTCCTGTCAGAAGATCACTAGCAAAACCAGCAATGCAGTGGGTTACTGTTAAAAGCAACAGTCTATCGGGGAAGTGAAATAGGGAGGCAGATGCTGTCATAGTGAAATATTTTTTACTATCTGTTAGAAAAGTGCAGGTGTTCAGGGAGAACTAAGGCCAAGACTTCTGGCAGTACTTAAGTGATATAGGAACTTGAAACCTATTATATTAACCCTTCAAAGAAATGTAAACTCTTCAAGAATCCAATTATAATAATAATGTACATTGAGGCTTGGGAAAGATGCACAGTAGGAATTTCAAAAGCATTAAAGCCTGTAACTCAAACCATTGCAATGAGCAGAAGGTGCCTCTTGAAAAGGGACCAAGAATCCTATGAAGTAAGGTTTTGAAAATTGTACACCTGAAATTCAGTATTTAAGCAAGACCGAGGTTGGACCCACTGGACTTTAGGCTCTTCGCTAATTTGCCGGAATTGGGATTCCATATGTAGTGAAGAGTAGCTCAGTCAGAAGGGAATTTGAACTGGAATGGACTTAGTCACTCCTTGGAAGTGCCTGTATGGCTTGCTTAAGTAAATAGGAGTTCCTAAGGAAGTGATTCAAGTTTAAATAAGTGCAATGAATCCAGCCCTTAGTCTGTATTACCATCTCTTGTCATTTCGTGTACAAATGTCTATTTGTGTCCCATGATGTCTCACTTCATATCTCCTGGTATTAACTGAGAATTTCAGCTTTGTTTAGATTTGAAATACCTAACCAAAGCTTGAAAAGACATTCTAGTTGTCCCCTAATCAGAGGTTAGGTTAGCTTCAGGTACAGAAGATACAGTATTTCATTTTAATCTATTTTTAAATTTTTATTTTGAAGTCTTTAACTGCCTTTACCTAAATAGCTGATATTGGCAATACTGCTGAAATGCGTTGTTTCTGGAATTGCTAGATGCATGCATTAAAATGCATGTGTCTGATGAAACAACTGAGAATATTACTTTACATGAGTGATTTAGATTCTAATTTTCATCTATGGGCTCAGCTTGAGGGAGGAAGGTTTGCCTCTGATTTTCTTCCTTGGTTGGCTGGAGGAAAATGTGTGAAATAAATGCTCTTGGAAGGGTACAGGGTCGAGTGCCCCAAATAAAAGTTATCTTAAGCAACACCAGAAGTCACAGAAGTGTATGATGCTTCTTCCTCGGCATGATGCCACTCTGGTGCCTATCTTAGGGGAAACTTTTTATCTAGGCAAGCATGCTGGGGCCAGCAATTAGTGCCAATTAAAATGGTGATTCTTTTTTTTTTGATAGCTAGGAAATAAGCTGTGTACAGACAAATCCATTCCACAATTAGAAAAATTCTGAATACTTTTAAGTGGGGAAGGTATCAGTAATTGTTCAAAATGAAAGGTTCTGAACCTTAGTGTGAGGTGTAAAATAACAGCAAACAGCTGTGAAATTAGCTTAATAAGTAATGGAATACTTATTGCAATATATATTTGACTTCAGGGTGCCAGAGCCATCCCTGGGAAGTGTTCAAAGCAATAAGTTAACGTTTCTTTTGATAGAAATGAGAGGTTCAGGCCTCGGAATTTCTTTCCCCACTGCCAGCTCCAACAAGCAGTGCTACCCACCCTAAATCCTCTGTCCCTGGCTTGGTTGAATGAACTTTCTGGTCTTAATGGTTAACTTCCTACTCCTAAAGGAAACAGGTGAATTTTCACAAAGCTGGAACAAAGCTTTTCATTTTTTTAAAAAAAAATAAAATGTTATGGAATGTGCTGGTTTTAAAGAAAATTCAAAGATATCCTTTATGCAATGGTAGAAGTCTTTAAAAAGAAAACCTCCCTAATTTCCTGATTAAACAGAAGACTGAAAATTGCAAGTGAATGTTAAAATAAACATGCAAATTCCAACATTTCTTCCTTAATTAAAAAAATAACATGGCAAAACGACTTAAAGTAACAAGCTATCTCTTCAGTTGTAAATGTGTAATCAAGTATAGAATATGTTGAGAAATTATTTTATGTATGAATACTTAGATTTCATTTCAAGTGGCCCGGGGCGCCGAGTGGCTTTTGGTTATCAGTTACAGTTCTTTGGTGACAAGGATGTATCTAATGCAGTCTTCTGGAAAGCAACACGGCTTGCGTAACTAACTTTCCACTTGTAGAATCTCTTGATAGAGGAAACACATTTTTTCCATGTTCACTTATCTTTAAACAGAATTCACACCAGGTTCTCAGAATTTTGCTTTTAAATCAAATGTTGTGGTTAAAAAAAGGTCTCTTGTTGATCTGCAGCAGCATCTCAGAAGCGGAGAAAGTCATTAGGTTTAATTAAGATCAAATACTTATTAAGCACTGGTAGATGAATTGAGTGTATTCAGTAATGGAGAAATTGTTTGTGGGTAATTTGCTGTAATAGTAACATATGAAGCATGCATGATTGAATAAATCTGCATGGAGGTTTTTTTTTCCCTTGTGGATTGTTTTTCATCTAGAGTAAAAGTTTTAGTTATATAGTATATCATTTTTCCATCATTCTTAAATATCTGAATCAAAATTTATTTTGAAGACTATCTTGTTAAATTGATAGATTAAGGTGCTTAGTGGTCTTGTATCTCCTCATACATTTTTCAGTATAATTTTTCACCTATAGTAAATGCAAGTATGGGGAAATTGGTGAGATGATAAATGAGTTTACACATGAAGAGTTTGTGCACTGCATCTTTAGTGTCCAAGTATAGTAGTCTGTGATAATGAACCAAACAAGAAGCAGCTAAGAACCCAGGTAAGAAAACTAAATATGAATTATAGCCTAGGCTTTTTGTATTATAGCCTGTTGGCTAAATTCTGTCCCTTATCGGAATCATGTTTCTTATTGATTTACTAGCAAGTAGTCACTATTGAGAATAAAACTTTGTTCTATAACTTCAAGATGTGACCTTGAATGTTTACAACAAGCACTGTTGTTGTTTTCTTACTGAGGGCTGGAACTATCGCTCTAGTTCAGAATTGTCTCATTTTCAAGCTACAATGCTTTATTGCCTCTTTAGTAGAGGCAAATAGATAAAATCAAGTGTAAATGCACAAGATGGTATGGATGAGCTGAATGGAGGAAATGCTTCAGCCAGCAGTGGTCTGGACTTACTTGTCTGCGATGTAACATTCTCTAGATGGATGCCAAAGCTTTACCTATGTTACAAGATTTCAGAGGGCAGAATTGCAATCCATTTTTTGTCGAGTATTAGTTCTAGAATAGTATCTCTAGATTTGTAACAATAAGCAGTGATCATAGTGCAATCTGACTTCTTTTTAAAAAGAAATTTCAAAATCAGGGCTAACCTTTTCCAAAAACCAAGAAGGACTGCTCAAAGGGAGTTGGTTTCTGTGGTTAGTCTCCAAACCCCAAAGAAATTGTCTTTGCAAACTAATGAAGATAAAACTAAGTATTGTAGCCTATGGCATCCCCTTCAAAGCTTTAAATGTAAATTAAAGGGTTGGAATTAGGTTAACAATTTTCTGGCTGTATTTTTCTAATAGTGCTTAGTATACTACTAAAGCTATAGAAAGTAGTTGTTTCTGTCCCTGTGAAACTGTTGATGAACAGTGGAAGGAGAAAGCTGTTTGAGAGTGGCCTGATGGCTGCGAGTGCAGCATGTTGATGGCATTTCAGTTTCAATCTCCCAGTCATCATTAAAAAGGTAATGTGGTAGTTTCATCCCTGCTGGTAAAATCATAAATTCAAAAAGTAGAGGATCCACACATGAAAGACAGTGAAGTGCTAGCTGTTAAGGTCTTCTCTGGGTAACACCGGTGTCTGTCAACACCCCACACTGATTAGTGTTTGTCATCCCAACAGCAGCCCTGTTTAGCATTTAAATACCAAGTGAGAACAGACTGCAGTTTTTCAAGTTTAATAAAGGCACTGTAATGTAAGCGTTATCTTTGGATGGACCATCACATACAAACCCTTAGTTGTTTTCTCACTGGGTAGATGCTGCCACAGGATGGAAATGTTTTTATTAAGTTTTATACAAATATTATTCTACTTGGGGAAACTCTACTTGAGATACAGCAGATGCATGCTTTGTAACTTTGTAGTGGTGCCACTCAAAACAGGGTTTGGGAGTTTGTCTAGGAGACAAACCAAGAAAATGCAGAAGCTGCATGTGTGCTGGTAGTAGGGGTAGGGATTTGCACGGGGAAATTTTCATTATATTTGGAGATAGTATTGGGTAATACAAAACAACAGTTATTCAGAAGCTTGCTACCTCTTCCAAGCCTAGGCGAATATTTCATGGTTCCTGGTGTCATACCCAAGATTTACTTTTACAGCCAAAAGGTAAATATGTGTGCTGAAACAGGAATTTATTGTTAGTCCGTGAGTGTTTAAAGTTCAGTCAAAACAGGCCAGTGTAAAGCCTGTTGTTTTTCACTGGTAATAGCAAGAATTTTATTTACTGGGCTACTCTGGAACTGGGAAGACAAGCGTAGAAATTTGAAGTTTCCTGTGGCTTGTCTACCATGTTCAGTTTTGGGATGAAGGGCCTATTAGGAGATGCCTCAAGTCTTAGAATTTCTTGTGTCTGGAAGTTACTCCTGTTGAAGTTGTTGGCTTGCCTAGTGCTGTATACAACCAGATTCCCTTCCCCTTCATGTTTACCAAAGTGAATCTTATAAGAGATTTTTCTGTGTCAATTATATTCGTTACCAATTTCCTAATTCCTTCTTGTGAACATTTGGTTATGAGGCCTCCAGTTCTCTCGGTGTTTTTGGAAACAGTTCATTTCTAATGAACCTTTCAATTGAAACTTACTTTCTGTATAGCAAACTTTGAGATTGGTGTGATCAGCAAGGTGATCACTGTTCAGGACAGTAATTCTGAGGGAAGCTTAGTTACGGACCTTATGTGCTTACTTTATGGCACCTTGTAAGTCAGCTTTAATTGTATTGATCTTTAAAGACCATTTAAGTGAAAAATCTACAATTTTTATCAAGAAGGAAAAAAAAACCAAAACAACAAAATACTGTCCAAAAAGTACTTTTAGGTAGACTTACGTACAAGTAAATAACATTGAGACTACTAATATGGTGAAAGTGCCCTTTAGGAGATAATAGTAATAAGTATTCTTTCACCATTAGAAACAAACAAAAAACCCCACCACTAGAGCTGCACAGTTTGTCAAACAAATGCTATATACCTGTGTAAGATTAAGACAAAATTGTCTTCTGTACATTCGTGAACATACTTTTCTTTCTTCTGTGTGGGAAGAGTCTGTGTTAAAGTTTCTGACATCGCAGTCTTAGGACCAGAAAAATGTGAGAACTAAGACCTCTGTAAAACCAAAAGCAGGCATATCAATTTCTTCTGCAAGAATGTCTTTTCTATTAGAAATATGGACTTCATATCATCACTACCCGACAGCTGCTGCTTAAAAACTCCACGCTGAGGACAGCAGCTGAACCACTCGCTCTGTAGACTAAATTGGAATAAGCATGTCTGATGAGCATCTGAGAATGATAGCTGGAAGGCAAAACTCATGACAGCTGGACCAGTGAATATAAAGACACTGATGCTCAGATAAAGACACTGATGCTCATGTTCTGCAAAGACCAGCACTTGAGGTCCTGGTGCGTAGATAGGCTGCATAGAAGCGTACAGAAGACACAGGATGTATCTTCAAACATGGCCTATAATTATACGCACCATTTCATGTATGTGATACTAATTGCATACATAACTTCTGTCACGCTGGTCCTCATGTTTACCCAAGTGCAGAATTTACATATGACACTTCTTTGTGCATATGCAAATTTTACCATTTACTATTACACACAATCATCTGAAGAACAGTGAGGGCCCATTGTTGTACGTACCGGGGTGTACTCGTCTATGGGCTGGGTCAAGCCTGTCTCAAAATCATACACAACTCTTAAAACATGGGAAGGGTAAGTGTTTTTGTCATGAAAGAAATTATTGGACAAAATATTTAGCATGGTCAAACCATAATGTTTTAAATTGTTTTTTTTTCTCACTTGGGTATTCCAGAAAGAGTATCTCGCATACTGTGTTGATTTAAAGCAGATTCTTCAGCTAGGTATTGGTAATATTCTGTACAACTCAATGTGGCTAATGAAGCACTGCATGCTACCTTCAGGGCTATAGCTATGGTTTGGCATAAAAATACGACCTTGACATGCTTTGAGCTGCACAATGAAGTAGTCGATAGGATTACAAACTGTAGTCATTTCCTATGTAGTCACAGGGACATTATGTTCCCAAACACAAAGAGAGATAAAAGCTGAAGAGTGCAGTGACTTATCCCTCTTAAAATGTCCAACTAAACTGTAGATTTCCATTTGCTGCTGTACAAAATACCCTTTGGCAAGTTACGTATGAATTGAGATGATGGGACAATCCTTTCAAGTGATTAGTGGAATAGACACAATCACATAATAGCTATTCTTATAAAACTTGATTCTGGCAAGATAGAGTTCATTGAAATACCTTTTACCTTTAGGGGATAACTTCCTGGTCATCTCAAAGGAGATTGCTTCAAATTTGGGGGAGCAGCTTTGATGTTAAAAACTGAGGCCTGTATCTGTTGTAGTTTGGTTCATAATTTACAGTAAACAATGGGAGCAGCTCTGGAGCAGTGCATTAACTTTTCATTTCTGTTTTCCTTTGAAATTTCTGACTCATTGTAAAACTTTAGAACTGAAATGGTCTTTTTATAGATAAGTTCAGTTCTGAGATACTTTTGCAAATCACATGGATAGTTTTGAAGTAGAATATATTGATCTTTTTAAGTATGCCTCTCTTCCTGGAATGACAGAGTAATACATTAATTGTGATGGAAATATGTCATTTTAAACAAAATTCATGACACTATGGTACAGTATATAGCTGAATTAAGTTTAAATTTGCAGCCCTCAAAAGTTATATAGGTCAAGAGGGTAAAGACAGTAGACTTTTTAAAAAACTTGACTCTATTTACATGCCTGCCTTCAGTTTGTGTCAACGATTTTGATTCTTAATCTCCTTTTCAAACTAGAAGATCAGTCCAAAAAATCCAGAGGTAAAATCTTTCTTCACGTGTTTCTTGTCTCTGTTTTCAGAATTGAATGTGTGTTTTGACCTCAGCTGTGCCGTTAGTTGAGATCTTGGAGTTTGTTACAGTAATAGGTAATGTCTGTGGTTTTTGCTGCTGTTTTAAGTGTGTTCCTGCTTCACTGCCTTCTGGGTGGAAGCTTTAGGTCTGTACTTTCTCTTGGCAGACCTTGGTTTTAACTCTTCTGCCCAACTGGATGCATTTGAGGAGCTCTCAGGGATAACTGTTGAGCATGTGTAGACTTCTGTTGTTTTCCCAGGGAGTGCTACAGCAGCAGAGCTCTACTAAGACCCTTATTGTACTACTGTACTTATATCCCATTATGTGAAGTTAAACATGTTCTTAAATGTTTCCTGGTCTCATTAGGGTGCAGAGCTACCCCAAGAATATAAAAATCTGGCCAAAATGTCTACAGGCCTGACCTCTTTATCAGCTCTTTCCTAAGTAATTTTTTGTCTTGGAGAAGGCTCAATGTTTGGTATCCTGCTTTTGTAACAGTCTGGATTTTCCAGTTCGTGATTTCTTTCCCTCTTTAGGAAACTTTACTCCTCTTCCTCTTTCTGGGGTCTTTTTTCTAAAAAAGCAACTTACAGCAATTCTCAGTTGCTCTTTTCCCTAGTTTGCTAGGTGACCTATTACTTTGACATTTTTCACCACTTTTATCTCTCCGCAGAAGAGGGGTTAATCCTGAGCTTAACCATCCCATGAGATTTGATTGCTCTCACCTGTGTGGGAGCCATGAAGTGTTAGTGATTGTGTGTTGTCCCTGGTCTGGAAGATATGTGAGGTGTTAACTGAATCTGTATTGTTAAAGTTTTAAAACCTCAATCAGAGTTCATAATTGTATCCAGAGATTTCCTTCAGGCGACTGGAGAGTTTTAGTTTCTTTTCTCCATCACTGTGCTACATGTGACTTTGTCTTCTACAATGTACATGGTATTTTTATTCAGTAGGTAAATCACGACTGTGATCCTGACCTTTCAGGCAAGTCTGATATCGATATGCTGTGTATTTTATTTATCTTGCTGCTTATTTATTTATTATGCTGTTTATATGCACATTTCCCTTGGAAAATGTTTGTAGATGTTTTATGTACTTAGAGTTGCAGGGTGCATGTAGATTCTGTAGTCCTATAGTTAACTACACTGAATTGTGCATATAGTTGTTAAACTAGTTTCATTTATACTTTTTAAGGAGTCCAAATTCAAAACCCTAAGATGTAATCTTGCTGTTATGAATCCATGGAATCATCCAATAGAGTTTGTTTACATTCCCACACATTTTGGTGTTTCTGCTGTGTGCAGGGAGATGCATTAATTTTCACCGACTTCAAAAAGTCATGCAGTGCAAGAGGATGGGTGAGCTGTGAATTTTGTTTTAAAAACACTTGTCCAAACTCATAGCTTTGCCTTTGATTCTACAATCTCAGTAAAGAATTTGGCTAGGCATTGAACATCTGCATCTTTAGCCTTAATGAAAAATGTAAATGAAGAGAAAAAGGAGCTTGGTAGTTCAGCTGTGACGCATTTGTGTGCTTTTTCCTCTTAGGCTGCTCTGGCTGTTTAAGGTACAGAGACACTCTTCCCAGTATGGCATAGGCCAGACTGCCTCCAAAATGTTATAGAGCCAGGGTCAGAGTTGCTGCTGCCATAAGTTACTTCAGTATAGAAATCCAGCCTCTGCGTATTCTACAGGGAACCTAGATGGGACCATGAGCTTGAAATTTCTGAAATTCCTGAAGGGCCTATGGAAGAAAAGCGTGTGTGCAATGAGGATTCAGATACCTGAACAAGCAGTGCAAAATTGGGCTAGTTCTAGAACACACAACATGTAAGTGTGGCAGCATTCCTGAGCTACTAAGATGTGCTTGGGTAAAATGTTGGAGCTATGCTACTCTTAGGATTAAATTATCTTTTGTGCTGTAGTAAGCTTTAGAAACCTGGGAGTTTGGAGTGATGCCAACTTGAGGTTCCTGTGCCGTGGCAATTGAATGCTACAAGCATACACTTAGAAAGCTGGATACGCTAAACTCAGCAGTACAACTATTATATGGCTGGGTGCTTCAGGTGACTTGGAATCCCAGTCTAAATATTGTATCCCAGTTCTGTTGTTTCTGTACTTCTGTGCTTGTCTTCAGTGGGAGTTCTGCAAGAAATTGGATATCATATGTTGGCACTCACACATTCATCTCTTGTTAAAGAGAATTTACTTGTGCATGCTCTGTCTCCTTAACAGACAGCACTGTATCTCTGTTACTGTTAGTAAAAGTTTAGTCAAATATTTATCTGTTTACTCTTGTTGGCTATTGTGTTCTGAATTCGATTTTATTCAGCAAGAGTCTTTCAGTGGTCTGTGTATTTGTTCCCATTGG
Organism: Cariama cristata; assembly: GCF_000690535.1. NCBI lineage: Eukaryota > Metazoa > Chordata > Aves > Cariamiformes > Cariamidae > Cariama > Cariama cristata. The sequence continues at coordinate 8,875 of NW_009597537.1, read as the reverse complement.
TTTCTCTCGCAAGCATATCTGATATTCATGACATTGATCGGTTATATAAAGCAGTACCAAAGAAGATATATAAAAGCTCAAGCCACTCCCATAGTTTGAAAAGCTGACACACAATAAATTATCCAATTCTTAGCTTAATAGAGAAGTATTTGTTTTCCTTTTTTAAAATGAACAATCTTTTCTGGTTTTGATTTCTCTTCTTTGAGCAGCAGAAATACTTGTATGCAATACAAAAATACTAAACATACAGAATAAGCTGTGTTTATGTGCATTGTTCCCACAAATGCTATATGCTGCACATGACATCATCATCTTGTTCTCTCAAGGGCTTGAGTTTTCTATCATCTATATTTTATAAGTGTTGTTACTTAACCCATTGCAGAGGGTAAAGAGAGGGGGAGGTGTCTGTTCTTGCAGCCATCAGGATGCTTGCTTATCTCATGAAAAGTATACTGCTAAATTTTTTTTAATTTGAAATAGCAGTCAACATATAGTTAGGTGTCTCTAGAGCATGGCATTTAAATGTATAATGAGTGATTCCTTTATGTAAGATAGGAAGGACAAATGAAGAGGCTGGATAAAAATGAATGTAGCAACAAAATTTGGCATTTGGAATTTATCAAAGACCAAAAACATTAAATCTTAGCAAGCCATCCCTGTTAAGCCCTGAGGTTTTGTCACCTTGTCATTGATGTTGCGAGTTTCTCGGAATTGCAAATACTTTGTGTGTGAAATAAGGTGGGGGGAGGGCCTGAAGTAAATGATTTTTTTTTTTTTGTCAGCTCTTCCAGTGAGCCAGGCATCCTCATCTACATCCGCTCTCTTCATTTCCTATTACCATAAATACAACCATCAATGTACTTCATAAAGACAGAGGTGAGACAGAACCATGCAAACCAGTAGCAAAGGGCTTTGTATTTGAAAGCCTTTGGTTAAAAATACACTAATAAAAGAGTCTACATAGTATTTGATATAATTTTCCTTTATTTTCTTGTCTGTGTTAAATGCTTTACTTCTAAAACTACTAGTAATAGTTTGTCAGCAGAGAATAGCTATAAACACATAAATAGCCCACAGTTTGCATGATGTCTGGCTTTAGAAACAATTTATTAAGCTGTGCCACGTGCCAAATGTTTAATAGCATTAAAATAAATTACTATCTTTTTAATGCATGACATTTTTATTACTCTGAGAGGAAGACTGTCACACCCTTCTGAATTCAGAGGTGCATTAGTCTTGTTTTAGGTTTTTTAATTGCTTCTATTTTACAGTAGATGCAAACAGTTTTTCAATATTAACATAATTTAAGCTTTACCATAAGGCATGATCAGTAATGCAGTATCAAATGGTACCTGCCAGCTTCTTAAATTATTATTCTTTTTATTCAACTTGACAGCTAATTTGCAAGCTCCCTCCCCCCACCTCATGTGATGCTTCAACTTTTAATATTCTGATGGCTGAATCCTCTGACTCCAGCTGAAAATGCAAATTTAATATGGTATCAACAGAATTCTTTTGCTTAAGCAACCATATTCAGTATATTAGGGGTCAAAGATGTAAATGAGTTCTTATTTAATGCAAACAGGAAAAAAGAGAAAAGAAGCCAAAGGAAAAATAATCTTGTGGTTTCCACTGGAAACTTCTGTAAGTATGATCGATC
>NW_009597537.1:4441-7201 GCF_000690535.1 Cariama cristata | reverse complement strand
TGACGTTATAGGTTCCGACCTAATAGGGCTGCCCCTTTGTAACCACATACCAGACAAGAAGGCTTTCAATGCTTTTACTATATAAAGATATGTTCACGTCAAGGAGTTTGACTGACGCTTTTGTAAACTGAAATATTGTTTATTCTTAGGAAAAAAAACATCTTGTGACTAGATATGGAAAAAGTATTTGGAGTGGACATTTTTGGAATGAATTAAAGAAATAGCATGTACAAAATGCTTGACAAAGCAGAAAGTGTAAAAATATCCTTGAACTTGCTCCATTGCAAAACTGCAGAGTTAAAGCTGCTTTTCCAGTTCGTACAGTAGCCAAAAAATTGTTTAGGCTGCTTTTAAGATAAGCTGACTGTGCTCAGTTAGGTGTGTGCAAAAAGAAAATGCCTGCTTTCTAATATGCAAAATCAGTGCTGGAAATCTGTTTAACAGGAGGTTTTTTCCTTAGGCCTAAATCTAGCAGATTTCTGCAGTGCATGCTTACTTTTAGCTTGAGAATAATCTCATCCTTATACAGAAAAGCATGTGTTTCTATCTCTCAGAAGACTGTGGATTTTACAAGTATATATTAAGGACTTTGAATCAGACCCCTAATATTTTTAAATGAGAAGGCTGAGTGGAAACCTGCTACAAGTCTGGTATTGGCCAGTATTATAACTTCAGATATTTGAATCAGAAAACCGAATTCCTCCAGAGTAGGCACAGCATCCATGTCTACTAAATACACTATATTAATGTCTGTAATGAATACATCAACACAGTTATTAATAGAAAAAAAAATTGTCTGAAGGCAGTAGTTTTTCTTCACCTTGATTTTGCTTAATTTCCCAACTTCTTGCACATTGTCTCATGTCAGAAAACTGTTGTCTCATATGGAATAATTATTTTTATTTCACTCTAAGCTTTTTTTAATCAGGCTAAAATTGGTAAGTAGGCAGTTCTTAGGCTGCTGATTCTATTTACCACTTTGGGAGCAAAGCTCACCCTTGGCCTTCTTATTCTGTGTGCAAATTCCACCTATTGTGCCTGCACAATCGGGAGGGGCCGTGAGCCCAGGCAGCAGGGTGCCGAACGGAGGGTGCGCAGAGCCCGAGTAGGGGCTCTGGTCCTGGGGCTTCAGAACAGGTGCACCCTTGGGACTGTGGTGTCACTGTCACGTTGTGGCGTAATAATGTAACAGAGCAGCACGACATAGTATTAGTACAAAACCTTGAAGCTAGTGTCCTCCTTTGAGAACCTGTGGAAATCAAAGGTTTTTTGGGGACCTTTGCATCATTTTGATATGACTTAAAAGATGTGTAACAGCCTCATCTGTCTTAAGGAAACTTGCTTCAGGCTTTTCTATCATCCAGTTCTCAAGTACCCTTTTTGCCTACCTATCCTGTGAGGGAAGGGTGGATTTTCAGCGAAGATGACTGTAGTCATAGGACTAAGATCAACCGAGGCTGCCGTGCCGTGGTAAGGAGATAACCTGCCTGGGTGCTGTGCTGCCTGAGCCCCCCCGGCTGTAGGCAAGGCAGGGGCAGTGTCCTGCTGCCTTCCCTTTCGGCTCGCCTCCCTTCGACCGACTGTCAGAAAGCATTGCCTTGCTTGGCCGATGCTTGCTTATGGAAGGTGTCTGGTGAAGTGATTGTATGCCATAAAACAAAATATGCCATAAAACAAAAAAGTCTGGAAATTGCTACAATAGCTGTAAATTATGCCATTATTTTGAGACAAAGTCAGGTGACACTGTAGAGTTTTTGTAGTACTTGGAATTTAATACCTTTTCTGTGATTCAGTACTTACTCTGGGAAGGAAAACAAATTATAAAATAATAAGCATACATATCTTAGCATGGCTTCCAGTCTTGCTTCTGGTGCCTTGTAGCCTTCCTGTACAATGATTTAATTTCTTCTTTCATGAGAAAGTAAAAATTCAAAACATGCTTCCCTGCTTTTTCTGTTAAGTGAATACTTTTAAAATTGTGTGGGACTGGGACTTTCTGATATACCTTTCTCAAGCCTGATGTGAACATTTCCTCTTAGTACATGCCAGGATGAAAAGATTTTAATGAAAGGGTTTAATGAATCTCGTGAAACAATTGTTTACATACAAAAAGCTATTTGCACATATGTGGGCTGGGGATGTTTCTGAATAGGACCCACAGTCATCTAATTAGACACGCATGGTATTAGTAGGCATTTGTAGTACTTGCAGGACTAGTCCGAGGACAAGGGATCCCTGCTGAAAATTTTCCATTAAAAAGATAATTGCATAGCACAAGGCCTTTCTAAAAAGCCTGCCTAAAATTTTTCTTGTTTTTAATTAGGTGCTGAGATCTAGATCTAAAAAGACTGAAAATAGAAAAAAGGTTTTCTTTCCTGGGTAGCAGAACTAACCATGCTGGCAGTGACTGTGGAATTGTGAAAAATTCAAAACAGAGATGCTTTGCTTATAGTTTTATGACATGTTTTATGATCTGATGATCCCGGTAGAATTGAACATTTGGTATATACTGACGAATTATTTCGTATTTTTTGTTGCAAATGACCGACCTACATCTGGTTAGTTAATAACTACAGTACCTAGGTGTATGTAACCACTACAAAGAGGTTACAAACATTATTTTTCTTAAGATGAGATTTCTGGGAATCTTAATTCTCCACCAGCACACTATTGGGCTCAGATGTGTGAAAATGTGACAAAGGGTGAGAACACTGTCCGTGCTGGTATGATCAGAAAACATGACTGGTGTGTGTGTAAGGT
>NW_009597537.1:0-4369 GCF_000690535.1 Cariama cristata | reverse complement strand
AAAAAAACCAAAACCCAGCAGAGACAACACATCAGTTACAGTGAAAGAGACTGTTAAATGAATTAAAATGTTGTCATCACTGTGACTGGTAACATCAGCGTGAGTTACTAAAACTGGATATATAGTTACAGGAGTTTGCACGTTTTCAGTCAGAACTGGAGAGCAACAAAAGGAGTGAATACTAGGGTACTTTTACCATGAAATTTAGGTAGGACCTAAAAGAAGTATAGGGAATTTCAGGAAAGTCAGAGGGGCTCAGTGGGAGGGGTATACAGGCTATGTTGAAATAATGTGTTATTCTCTGTCAGCATAATGAAGGAAGAGATGTAAAGACTTAGCTGTAGCCTAGTTGTGAAAGGAATGAGAGAAAGTGTACATGGGTAGAAATGTTCTGTTATAAGCCTCACGTAACTGTGAGGTGGTAATGGCAACACATGATAATGCTAGGAAGAAGAGAGAAGTTGGGGAGAATGATGTGAAATATGCTTTGGTTCTTTATTCTGCCTTTCTGCTGAGTGTGTAACATGCTTGCTGAAATAGTAGCTTTTATTTTTTGGTGGGGAAAGCACTTCCAGATTGAGGAACAACAATGGATCTCAAAGTACATTCAGCAGAATTGTAGGATGGAAGTTAAACTTGCTTCTCAAGGCCTTGGCAAGGACTGGAAGAGAAAAACAAAATACGTGTGATGTGGTGGTGTATGGGTTTTCAGCCAAATAGTTGTTGCAAGTTGGACCTAGCAAAGAGACATGGTTCTCTCATCTCTGACCAGTACAGGAATGGCAAGGTACATTCATAGTACCGTTTCCCTTGGGCTGGGGTTGGGGAGTCAGAAAGACAGTCTCTGGACTTTGGAAGTCCTGGTCCTTGCACAAGGAATGGCTGATGGCTGGTGATTCCTGCCACACGCACAGCCCTGCACGTGGATCAGTGCACGCATCTCAGGTATGTTTTTGTGCTTGTTTAGGGAGACAAATTCAGAAGACAGGCCAAGAACAGAATAAAACTTTAGAGAATTACTGATAGTCTCCTGTGGTTTCACAGAGGTTTATTCTGAAATGCTATAAATGCACAGGGACTACTATTTCAAGATATGTAATTAGCTAAAGATGCAGATAGCCACACGATGGGATGTTCCAAAGGTGCCTGTCCTTCTAGTTACCATTCATGTCAATGTCCATGAGCTTTTGAAAATCCTGGGGAGGTACTTGAGTAACCCTTAAGTTGTAAGAAGCAGATTAATACATGTATGCATCATTGTTACGTTTTGGAATGTAGTTCCTTGCAATAGTTGGCTCTTCCACCAATTTTAGATAGCTAGGTGTAGATGTAAAAATTGAAATGTCAGGAAGATTTGGTATGGCCTGAGGATGTTAATTTTTCTCTCTCTTAGAAAAGAGAGAACCTTAGTCACAACAGAAGAATGCACATGTAAAGGCTGAACAAATGGCAGCAAATAGGTCCCATGGAAAAAACCAAATTAGGACAGACATCGATGAGCAAACTGATCCCAGCTGGTGGGTAGAGGAGCTGTGAGTTAAAGCATTTGACAATTTTACTGGGAAAAAGGAAAAACAGTAAAGCTACCTATTTCTGTCTTTGCTGCTTTCAAATGTATGTGAAAACCTGGGATGTGTTTAGGCTTCCCGTAGTCTTAATTAGAACATTGTTTTAGCAGACTGAAAAAATGTGATTCCTCCCCTTGCCTCCCCACTCCTCCATTAAAAACAGGCTTAATGGTTTCTTCTAAAAGCGAGACAAAATTAGCTACAGAATTAATAAATGCTTTAGATGTGTTTACTGAAACGAAGATAACCACTTCAGGCCTGTGTTTTAGTCATGTTTTGCCTTGACTCAAGCCTTGTATCTGTTTTCAGCTACCAATTTGTGGGTGGATGGGGTTTTTTTTTTGCTACTTATATTAAGATACTGAGAAAATGGTCACTGTCAAAAATCAACCAAACTCCTTTCATAATAAATGCCTGGTGAAAGTGTATAGTGAAAAGCTGGATAGAACAGTTGTTTTATCTCTGGCCATTTGCCTTTCTGTGGTACTACTTGCACTGTGAGCTGTTTATGTGATGTGGTAGCTTTGGCAGGTAATAAATCAGCTATAGCTGTTGAACATGAGTCTTGAAAACTATTTGCCAATGTGTAAGCATTTATTTATTTTTATTTACGGGGGGAAAGGGAATCTTTCTGAAATTCTATAACGCTCAGGTTGGTCCAGGTAGGATTGTACATGGTTGCAGAGGCCAGTAGTGATTTCTCAAAGCGATAACCTGTAATCACAGATTTTAAGTCTTTTGCTTCATGATTTTGCGTTGACATCTCTGTAGGAACTTTTGTTGGCTGTCACCATCTTACAGTAGACTTGAGCTTGTGCCAAAAATGAGCTTGTGCACATTAAAATTTTGTGTCAACACACTATAAACAAATCCCAGTACAGTTTATTGTAGATGAAACATGGAAGTTATATTCTAAAGCTGAGCTACAGAAAATGCAGTTCTCCCTTATCTTTGCAATGTTCACTCTCATTCTACTGATGATACACAATGCGGTTGTTTGGGATGAGCTCTAGGGAATGGGTAAACCCATTCTTCTTCCCAGGTTTGTTTATTTCTGACAACCAATTTTGTGGTGAGATCGTCAAGGTCATTTTATGCCACTTCCTCCTCTCCTGCAGTCTTTCTTTTTTTCTTTCCTTTTTTCTTTCTTTTATACAAAGCAAAAGAGCCACCGTTGTTCTTACCACTATGTGTTTTCCCTTGATATGCGGGGTAATGTTGTTCAAACCTGAAGCTTTCGAACTTCATGAGTTCCGACAGGCTGCCCACTTCTGTTTTCAAAGCACAAAGACAAAACATGCAGAAGAGTTTACAGGTTGGGCCTGCAGCCACATTTTAACTTCTATTAGTAGATCTCATTGCTGATCTCCCCAAGCCCCATGATTTCAAAAGACTAGTCAGAAGATGTCAGTTAGGTTCACTTAATGGCTGATGAAATCAGAGGTTTTTTTCCAAAAGATTTTTCTCTGTGAAAACAGCTGAAGTATAATTGAAAGTGACCTATACACTTGGAGTCCTTGCCAATATTCTTATAATCTTGCATCTAAAATTCAGGTAAGAACAACAGTAAAAATATATCACTATTGTACTTTAATGGGTTTCTTCTGTGTATTTAAAAATACTAAATTCTGTTTGGACTCCATGTCTTAAAATAGATAAAAGGTGAAATACTTAACAGTAGCAGCATATAGTAGCATATGATGGAGTTCAAGATCCTTAGGGCAGGGAGGAGGACACACAACAAGCTCCCTACTCTGGACTTCAGGAGAGCAGACTTTGGCCTCTTCAGGGAGCTGCTTGGTAAGAGTACCACGGGATAAAGCCCTGGAGGGAAGAGGCGCCCAAGGAAACTGGTTAATATTCAAGGATCATCTCCTCCAAGCTCAGGAGTGATGCATCCCAACCAAGAGGAAGTCAGGCAAAAACACCAGGAGCCCTGCGTGGATGAGCAAGGAGCTCCTGGACAAACTCAAACATGAAAAAGGAAGCCTACAGAGGGTGGAAGCAAGGACAGGTGGCCTGGGAGGAATACAGAGAAACTGCCCGAGCAGCCAGGGATCAGGTTAGGAAAGCTAAAGCCCTGATAGAATCAAATTTGGCCAGGAACATCGAAGACAACAAGAAAAGCTTGTATAGGTACATTGGAGATAAAAGGAAGACTAGGGAAAATGTGGGCCCTCTCCAGAAGGAAACAGGAGACCTGGTTACCCAGGATAAGGAGAAGGCTGAGGTACTCGATGACTTTTTTGCTTCTGTCTTCACCAAGTCCTCCGTCCTCACTGCCTAAGTCGCAGAAGGCAAAGGCGGAGACCGAGAGAATGAAGAACCACCCACTGTAGGAGAGGATCAGATTCGAGACCATCTGAGGAACCTGAAGGTGAGAAGTCCATGGGACCTGATGAGATGCATCGAAGTGGTGGAGGAAGTGTCTAAGCCACTACTCATCATATTTGAGAAGTCGTGGCAGTCTGGGGAAGTTGCTGCTGACTAGAAAAGGGGAAACATAACCCCCACTTTTAAAAAGGGGAAAAAAGGAAGACCCAGAGAACTACAGGCTAGTCAGTCTCACCTCTGTGCCTGGCAAGCCCATGAGGCAGATCCTCCTGGAAACTATACTAAGGCACATGGGAAATAAGGAGGTGATTGGTGACAGCCAACATGGCTTCCCTAAGGGCAAATTGTGCCTGAGAAATTTAGTGGTCTTCTATGACGGGGTTACAGTGTTGGTGGATAAGGGAAGAGCAATGGACATCGTCTGCCTGGACTCGTGCAAAGCATTTGATGCTGTCCTGCAAAACATA
>NW_009597536.1:3662-18794 GCF_000690535.1 Cariama cristata | reverse complement strand
GAGGCAAAGAAGGCATTGAGCACTTCTGCTTTTTCCTTATCTCCTGTCACTACACTGCCCTCTACATTCAGCAAATGATGGAGACTCTCCCTGACCCTCCTTTTGCTGCCAATTCATTTATAGAAACTTTTAAAATTATCTTTAAGTGCAGTGGCCAAATGAAGTTCTAATTGAGCCTTGGCCCTTTTAATCTTCTCCATACATGATCTCACAACATCCCTGTATTCCTCCCAAGTTACTTAACCTTCCTTCCAGAGACAATATATTCTCTTCTTTTTCCCCTAAGCTCCAGCCTAAGTTCTCTGTTTAACCAGGCCAGTCTTTATGCCTGATGACTTGTCTTTCTACACATGGGGACAGCCTGCTCCTGAATATTAAGCAATTCCTTTTTAAAGCACCATACATACCCCACACAACTGAATTAACATAACTTAAGAGGGAATGACACACAGCTAGTAAAGACACAAACAAGGAAGATGTCTGTAGTCCAAAGGACTAAGTTCTTCTCTGGTTAACAAGAATTACATGAAAACAGGGAAATGTACAAATATAGCGTTTAAAGACATGTTATATACATATATTCACAGCGTGAACAATTGCTTCTAGTGCATAATACTACATAAAAAAGCCAAAATATTATTGTATGATATAAGGAAACAACTCCTTGAATTCAAGCTGCTGGAATCTTTGGCTGCTGTGCAGCCACCAGTGTATCAAATGTGACTTTTACTCTCTCCCATACTGTCTTTAGGAGTCCTCCCTGAGAGGAGGGCAAATAGCAACTGGAGTCCTTGCAGTGTCGGAACCGGTCACTGGAACAAAGCAGCCAGCAAGGGACAAATCCCAGCAGGAGCCACCAGCAAAGAGGAATGCTTCATGCTGGGGTGTGATCAGCATGGCCTGCAAGCCACCTCTGCTATCAGCTACTGAAGCACTGGTTGGTGGGAGTGAAGGAAAATAGACCAATAGCCTAAAGAATCCCTCTGGAGGAAGACGAGAAGGAATACTCTGCTGTTTCTCAAAAGTATATCTGTTCCTATAATAGCAGCTGGACTGTGACAAAGATGTACTGCCCACATACAACATTTACCTTTTGCATTTTCCACAAATTGTTTGGAGTTTCTAAAAATCAGTCTAACGTCAATCTGGATATTCTTCCTATATAAACATGAAAAACTTAAAGGAAAGGAGAAGATGATCAGGATGTATTTATTTAAATGACTATATAAGTAAGAAAAAATAAAAACTAACTATTGCCTGAAATCCTTTTTGTTAAATTAAAAAAGCTGGCAGGGCGGTATGAGGAGCAGAAAAGGCCTTGACTGTGTAAGAAGGGTTCAGTAATAACTATAACATCTCTGTGTTCTCAACACTGTTTCCAGCACATACTAGCTACTATGAAGAAAATTAACTCTACCTGGGCAAAAACCAGCACAGCCTGGAAGGCTAGTGCCCTCTGGTGATAAAAATGCCCTGTTATTTGAAAGTATGAAGTTTATCCCTTGGTTTTTCTTACGACAATTCTAAGCAGCTGCACTAGACTACTCAATTTCCAAAGCTCTGCTTTTGAAATAGGCTTAATTAAGAAGCTTTTATTTGTATCAAAGATACCTGATTATGTGTGATTGCAAAAATCTAACAAATTAACGTTTTCTTACCTGATGCAAATAGCTGCTCTGCACATTCTCAGTATTCATTAGGGCTCACAGGAATTTTATAGAGGCAAGAGTTACATAGTTTATGGTTGTGCCTTTTGAGAATAAACAGAGGTCTAACATTCAGTCATTGACCTGCTCTAGTTCCTAGTAAGTTCATTTAGTTAAATACAGGAATGAAAATAAGGATAATATGTTCATATTTGATCCTATTTACAAAAAAAGATTCTACATCCATAATGTGTTCCTCTGAAAATCTCACTAATTCATTCAAGTACAAGTAAATGAGTAAAATTTGAGTGGGAAAAAAAAAAAGAGTAAATATTCACAAATTGAGGAATCTTGCCCAAGAAGTACTGAAATAATGAACCGTGAAAAGGGCCAAGATGTCGATTTTATTACCCGCATCACAATACTAACTGGTATTACTCAGAGATACACGTCCTAGTTAAGTATGTAGAACATAACTAAGTATTGTGCAATCACCATAATCTTCATTTCACCTCATATCATAGTTTATTGTTCTCTAAAATATCTAGTTTGCTTCTAATATTGATGCTACAAGTCTATATCCCTCAAACAGGAATAAAAAAAAGAGAGGGCAAGGATGCTGAGAGAAGTTAATTCCTTCAGACAGCAGGACAGATGCCTTAACACACAGCATCAGAGAGTACAATAATGCATATTTCTGACCAAAGTCAATAGATCCATCAGAAATGCTTATTTTACTCACCCATGACAACGGAGTGCAGGGGCCAAAAGGAAGAGAGCAGCAGTGACCTGACTTAGTTTCTCTCTGTAGAGGTTCCTGCAGTTACCTGCCATCCTTTATATTGCTACATCTTATTTTCAAATTATGGCAATATTAGAAAAACGTGCGCTAACTGGGATATATTTAATATCTTTGCTAGCTTGCAGGGGGAAGTTCAGCAGAATCCTGCTTAAACCTGGCTGAACTTTCCATATTAGCCTTTTCTACCAAGATGACAAGATTTTGTGGCCAGTTTTTGTTTTACTAGCAATCAACATATTTACAGCTATTGGCAAAACTTAAGTAACCTTTTCCTAAGGCTGAAAAGTAAAAATATTAGAGAAAGAGAGAATGCACAAGGGTAAAGAAGCTAGTGAAATTCTTCCTACTGAGTTGGTATCTTCAGTTTATAAAGGTAGTGGAGAAGACGACCAATTCATAATGTCAAGGTTCCCAGATCCTAGTGCTCCAGGATCATCTGCTGAGAAGGCTGGTAAAGGAAAACACCTTTTGAACTCCTTATACTAAGAAGCAGCAGTAGTTAAGACACAATTATGTGAATGCTGATGTGAACCTGCCTGTGCTCACAAAGCGGGAAGCTGAGATGGAGATATCCCATAGTCTGTGCCAGATAATGACATTTCTAACCACTAGCCATGTCCCACACTGAATTTTTCCAGGCATTCAGACTACAATTCCTTAGAGGTTTTTTTGTTAATATTTTTCCATAGCTATGTGCCCAGAACAAGAACCCTCCTTGAGAAGTAGATTATAGTAGGCTAATTCTGTCTTGGAAAAGGGTGGAAGCATGACAGTGAATAGCAGGAAAGCCCTGGAAAGCTGAAGCACACTGCGGTGGCAATTGGAGGAAGCATTATCTGCCTTCCCACACACTGCAGCAACAGCAGCAGTTGCTTTTAGACTGTTTGAGGACTACACACTGCCAATACCAGATGGTTTTGCTACCCCACAAGGTCTAGTGACCATGACAACTCCCTGTGCTTATACTGTGTCACTGTTGCTGGTTCTGTAGCAGCATGCATCATAACAATAAATGGTCTAGAATGCCCCTAAAAGCAGGATGCATTCAAGATTTTAAGTAGTTCCCCTCACAGCAACACTTGAGAAATAAAGGATAACAGCAAATAACCATTGAAATGAAAGAAGGTTCAGTTTCCTTTCCCTTTTCCAAGACAGGCCTATCCAAATATTTGAGCAGAAGAACCTCACACTATGTATCTGTCCTACTGCCTTTTAGCAGCTCTATGTTTTATAACAGATTTAGTTTTCAGAATCTGAAGATAGAGATAGTAAGAAAGACAATTTTATCTGAATCTATGCCAGCGAACAAGTTTAAAGTAGCATTCACGTTCAATTTACAGTTTATACAAATTAAACTCTTATTATTGAGTTAGATGGCTTTCTGTACGTTGCCTTTCAAAATTCAAGTAGTAATTATGTGGGGGAAGAGTACATAAAATGTAGTTTAAAAGTTGCAAATTAAGTTGCCAATAGAAATGTTTCTGTTTTCCCCAGAATAGAAAATTATTTAAGTCAAATATATTTCCATTTAACCAGTACTTCTTAAAAGTGATCTTTGTGAAGCAAGACCTAGTTCTGCAAATTAGCCTGCATTTTCCACTGTCTTAGATGTTTGCTCTTGTTTTCTAACAAAAACAGTTGAGTCAGACATTTATAAAGTTGAGCAGTCAGGATCATAATGTTAAAAGCTTTAGTTATGTATTTAAATTTTCCATAAGCATTTGACATTACCAAAACCTGTCAATGTTAAAAAGATCAAGTATAAATTACTTTCTCATTTAAATACCAATGAAAACAGGAAAGAAAAGTATTTGAAATTAAAATCAAATCAGCAAGATCATTTAATATGCTGCAGAGATACCTTAAAGCCTTTTATGTCGTCCACCAGTCATTTTCACTCTGGAGGGAGTTGCTAGGTACACTGCATTTCTGAAACTAGGACATTTGCTGCATGTGCAGGTCTTTCTTTTGGAGTAGTTTGGGTATGTGGAACAGCAGCCATTGCCAGAATCAAGCTAGCTACTCTTAGGAAAAGTAACCATCTTCCCTTCCTCCCCCATTCCCAGCAGCAGAAACAAAACAAGCTCTGTGTGACTCAGATCCTTGCTCCTCTGCCCATAGCAAGAGTTAGGGTTAGATCAGGCTTCAACCTCCAAGTAAGACGATACAGTGCTATAAAGTCTTCCACTGAGCCTGTTATTCCTACTGCCCAACTCCCTTTTCCAGTTTGCAACTATTCGTTGGCCCTTGTATATGCTAAAGAGTTAATAGTGAAAAAGATATCACCTCAAAAAGACCGACTCCCCAAAATTAAGACTTAAGAGTAAAAAAATGGAACAAAGCTCATATACCTTGATCCCACAATGCAGATAACAAATGTAACCAAGAATTACTAACACTTTAAGTAGCATCACTGTATATTTTATGAAGAAATTCCTTGAAATGAGGCTTTTAAGGGGAAAAAGAGTGCTGTCAGTAAAAAGCTGAGGATACCAATAAAAGGTGTTCATATAGACAAGTTTCATTATATGTGAACTAAGCTTTTGCAAGATTTTGGGGGGGGGGGGGGGAGTGGGGGGAAGAGTACAGTACTTGAAGTAGTCCAAGAAGTTTGCTTTGAAAGAGGTACATCACTGGCAGGGGTGGGTTTAGTTGTTATTGTTTTATGTGTTACATCATTATCATCATCATCATTATTCCACTCAGGATAATATTTGAATGCATTTCACCACCTTTAGGAATCCAAATCCACAGAAATAATGGGGAGAGCTGCTTCTGATTTCACCCATCAAAAGAAAAATGCCATAAGAAGTTGTAAGATCTGCTCAAGTACTAAGCTTCCAATTGACAATATAGAATAAAATACAAATGAGTATGATAATGGGTCAATTGTCACTGAAAACACAGAACTAAAAATAAAGGGGAAAAAAGGTAGTAACAGGTTAAAACACTTAAAAGACTGCAATATATGCTGTGTTCTTAAATATTTTATTATCTATCACTGCTCCTACAAAACATATGGATGAAGGGAATATTGATTTTTTTTCCTCCCATTGAAATCCTTTTATAGAACACCTCCATTTCTTTTCATATTTAGTACTCTATTTAATAGTCCTAGTTTGACCTCTGTGATTTACTCTCTTGGCATATCAAAGATTTTGGTAATATAGGACACATTCATTAGGACATGAACGAGACTATTCCTGGGAAAATTGAAGGCTGGAAATTATCACAGAATTATAGTCCGTCTGATGTGCTGGTTTAAAAATTGCTACTAACTGTTACATATGAGTATGACTCAATAGCAAAGGAGATCAATGATGAATTCCCTTCTAAAAAAGTTGTTTGGTTGATCTGAAGAGGGAGGATGGGGAAGGAACTGCAGTCACATTGTAACAAAATATTGCTCTGAGGTAGTCTCCAATGGTGACATAGGATGCTAATAATAATTCTGAAAGTTCAAGAAGTTTTGAAGTATTTATAAGCTCTAATTTTGAATGCTTAGAAGCTTAGCTGATGCCTCAAAGTTTTACCAGACTCCAAATAGCACCTGTCAACGCGAGCATAATAGAGCAGAAAACGCCACTGGTGTAATACATTGGACTAGCAGTGGGCAATGCAAGCCTCCAGAACATCACAGATGAGAACCAAGCGAACAAGGTTTCTTTCCTAAGTAGGAACTGCACATGTGAAGAGGGCACCTAGAGATCTACGGCCAAAGTACAGCTAAACAAAAACAGTAAATAACCAGATTCCACAAGAAGGAGACATAATTGAGTGTGACTAATTTTTAGGTGCTCTCTGAATACTCTGCTAATTCCTTTCTGGTTGGTTTGACCTTTATGAGTTTGGTTTGGTTTGGTCTTTCAGGAGCACAAGTGCTGCAAGAACCAGCACTGCAAAGTCTCCAAACTGGTCACAGAGGAGGACATTAGGTGTGTGGCCCAGGAGGAAAACAAGACACAGGATGGAGGATAGGAATAAAGTGAGGAATTACATTGGATGAAATTGTCAGGGTGCACTACAGCTCACGAGAGAGTAGGAACAGCATAATGTGGGAGCAGCAAAAGAAGTGTGAACTACTTGGAAAGGAGGAAAAAATGTATTTTTACTTATAACTAATTACTAATGCAATGAACATTTTTCTCCACACATGGAGAAGTAGTTCTTCGGCAGCTCTTGGATGAAATTGCTTCTTTGGGACTACAAGACTTGTTTTCTTTTTCCAATACCTGGCATACAAATTATCTTAGCCCTCTGTTTCAATTTTCAAATCTGTAGAATCAAAAGAAGGAAATTTCACTTCCTCCATCACACAGTGTTGAAAGTTATTTAGATAGCAAATGTTATTAAGTTGGTATGCTTCATCTGCAGATTACCACCAGCAATCTGTCCACTGCCTCACTACCTTGCACTGCACCCAGACAGATATATTCACTTAGATCAGAATGACTGCACATCACCATCATTCCAGTCAAGGTTTTTCGTGTCAGATTTGCATGGTTAAGTAACCATGCTTGAGGGTAACAACACGCTCCGTTGTTGAGGTTTTATTAAACTTCGTCTTGTTCTGTATATATCTGGCACCAACATTGTTGCTTATGCCTATGTTGGTTTTTAAATCCCATTGAAGATTATCAGACCTTTATATTGGATAATTTTACTAATTTTAGCTAGAGTGCTGTGCAGTTTGCGTGTACTACTATAACCATTGCTATAGCACTAGTCAACATTAGTTTCAAATACACTGTTTAAGGGATATCGCATAAGCAAAACTAACTACTCATTGTTTTACAGCAATATGTGAATCTTCTATCAAATAAAGCAGAAAATATTAAACATTTTAAAGATTAAATACTGCCCCAAGCAATTCTGTAGAAGCTATAAATAATATAAATTAAAATTAATGTTTAATTATTTCTGCCAATGAAACAGCAAGAAACTTATGCCAGCCTGTCTTTTCCTCACTAAATTTTTTTCATAATAGACTACCAATATTTACAAATTTGCTTGTCATAAAAAGAGCATATGAGCACTGATTTAATTGCAGAGAGACAGTGTATTCACATATTCTCTGGACCAAATCTGAGCTGTTTTTTCAACAGAGGCTATCACCATCAGTTTTCCACTGCATACACACAAACACAAAATGCCAAAGTCTACTCTTCTTAATACAAGGCCGATGGAAATTTTCTGCTCCAAAGAGGCCTCACATTCACTTAAGCTCCCATAGTTTGTCTAACCAGCTCAGTATTAATTTCTCTGTTTATATTCCGCCTTTGAACTCTTCTGAATTGTCCTGTAGCTAAGAGGAATAGTAATGCCACTGACAAGGCTGCAGTAGAACTTGACTGCCAGAAAGCTCTCGCAGGAAGGGGAGAAGGTCACAGGCCAGCACAGCGTAAAGTTAATTGATAGCTCAGAAACACAGCTCTCATCACAGACAAGGGAGCAGACAGGTTTCTACCTACCTCAGCAAACTGGAAACAGGAAAGAGGAAGGACACAAAGCTCTCTACAGCTATGTAGAAGGCTACAACAGCTCTCCTGCTGTCCTCTTTCATCAGTCTGCAAAGTTAGGGATTTAATTCAAGTTCCTCAAGTTAATCACAGCTGGGAAAACAGAAACAGGACTACAGAAAGCACATGAACAGCCACTATGAAGTACTGCATGTCTTGACACAAGAGAAACTGCTCCACACTACCTAATGTGCCATCAGATTGTTTCCCTTGGATGTGTTAGATGATACACACAGCATACAAGCAAGAGGATGAGAGACAGAGTATCTTCACACATCAGATGAACCACAATTTGGCTTTTGATGAGGAAGAACAAAACTATTAAAAAGTGCTACATGTTTTCATTGATTACTTTTCAAGTCCCTTTCTCCTTTGTGAAAGCTAGTGAAGAATTTTATTGCTTCCAATCCCATTCCTTTTTCAGCTTGGCAACAGGTTTTACTACCAGATACTCTTTTAAAGAAGTTATTTCTACATTGCACTGCAAATTTCACTAAACAAAAGAAAACCTAAGTATGCTCTTGTAGGCACGCACTTGTCTTTACAGCACTAATTGAGAGTATATGCATAGAACCAGCACAGAAAAACAGATTACTTTTATAAAAAGCCATGTTGCTATATTGTTGCAAATATCAAAAGTCTCCCTCCAGAAATGAATCTTAGTGGCTGTGCAGAAAGACACAGATTACCAAGCAAACATCAGAAAGGAGCTCTCTGCATGGAGATGTGCAAAGTCATTGCTCATCTCCTGCACTCATAGCTGTTCAGCAGATGCCTAAGCCTGGGGCACTAGGCTGCTATTCTTCAGGTGCAGAGGAAGCACACACAGAGAGGACCTGCTACTGAAACAGCCAAAAAGCACTTTTCAGACCTAGCCACACTAGTTCTGCCTGGTGACATGTATTTGCTTACTTCAAACCTGTCCCTCCCTCTTGCTATCCTTTATGCAGTTTGCTTCCTTACCATCTGTACCCCACCCTTCCTCCCCTCACCTGTCTTCGGCACAGCAGAGCACTTACCTTGTGAGCAACCTAGTTTTTTAATGCATGTTTTATAAGCGAGCAAATACCCACCCTCCACATACAGGAAATTAATTTGATGCTTGTGTGTCACAGCCTCCCTCTCACTCTGTCAGATCAGGATCTGGCTACATCCAGGATTCAGGACAACCAAGCAAGTAAGCTACGTTGTCCAGTCTTAGCAGCAACTATTTCTTGCCTCAGTGACAAGCAAAGGTACCTGCCTATATTTGCTAAGACCTGATGCAAAAACCCAGCCTGCTGAAGCTGTCAGAAGTATTAGTGAGCAGGTAGCTATTCTTTCCTTCCTCCTGATCCCAAAGCCCATTTTCCCTCCCTTCCCAACAGCCTGGATCTGTAAAAAAAGAGCAATCAGGGTCATTCAGTGGTTTGGGCACCCTTTGCTCTTACAAGAGGTGTTTCCCCATCTGTTATGTGAGGAAAGGGGAGAGACCAGATGGATGTCCTGCCCAACCCATCTGCACTGCAGGTCTGGGCGTAACAGTTCCAAGCTGAAGGAGGCTCAAGTTTCTTCTCTCCCACCCATATGCTTTCCTGAAATGTAAATTTCCCTGTGGATTTAGGCTCAAAGAATAGCGACATAGTGCAAATTTAGGTTTGCAAGCACAGAACGTACAAGCTTCCTAGCATATAGCTGAATTTTTCAGGACACATTTGATTGATGCACACAGAAAGGTACATGCAGGTAGGCCTTGCATATTTTCTAAGATATTTCTGCTGTTTCCTTCTAGGATAAAGCACACAAGAATGCAGATCACTAGAAAATACACTACCTTGCTATGACATCCTCCCGTTCTGCTCACCTTAACCTGGAAGATGCAATGGCATCTGTGACAGCAACATTTAGAAAGATAGAATTCCCTTCTATTGCTAGATCTATGAACTAGGACAGGTTTGGGTTTTTTCCACCTTCCTCCATTTTCTTTCACCTCAACTCATTAAGTGGAGATTAACTAAATCACCAGAAGCCACCTATAACTATTATCTCCCAGGAGGGAGATTCTGTAAGAATACAGCAAGTTGAGTGATACCTTCTTGGTTCCCAAGCCAGAGATTGTAGCACTGTGTTTAATAGAATTTGATAAATCTTTCTAATGTCAATTTGCATAATTACTCTTACCTCTCTTCCTTTCCAGAGTTCTGTAGAAAATCTTGCTGAGATATCATATCTAAACATTCTGCTTTGCTGTTGTTCATTCAAATCTGCTGCTGGATTGTCCTTATGCTCATCAGTGGATTACTTATATATCTTCACAATATTCAGAATTTTTTATCCCTTTCCTGTATCTACCTCCTCTTTCTTCCACACTGAAGACCTCTATGCTGTTTAAATGTTTCTCATGAGAAGAGTGGACTCAAACTGTGTGATGGATGAGATACAGTTTTAGAAAACAGCATAATGACAACCTGAGATTTTCTGTTTGCTTCTTTCCTACTATTCCCTATTACTTTTATTGTTATTATTATTATTTTGTTATCATGAAGCCCTGAACTGACACTTCATAGTGCAAAGAATAGTGCTGCCAAGATGTTTCCTGGGTAGTAATAGATAGCTGAAAGCTCCTGACCCGTGCACAGAAAGTGATGATAACACAAAACCTGAGACTTTCGACAGTCGCCTTTCATCTGACTGCTTTGAAAATTTTGTGCATTATTAAGTTTTGCCACATCACTGCTCAGCTCCCAGGATTATACAAGAGCACAATGAAATTATTATGTCCATGCACTAACCTTTCCTAGGCTCTACTTGTATCTTCTACATTGTTAATCATGTCTCTCTCTTTCTCCTTTTTCCTTCCTCTTTGTTACTTACTTTCTTTAAGGCTCTTAAATAGTCTAAAGATACCATATGACAAAAAGGAAAGTTTTCTCACAGACTAAGAGCTGGCTAAGAAATAGGCAAAGAAGGACTGGAATAAATGGCTGGAGCATTCTGCTGCAAGTATCTGGATGTCTTCTGAGTACTGGGCTTTCAGCAGTTTGCTTTCTTAGTTCTAGCCCTTCCCTCAAAAGCATACCCAAACACTTCAATCCACCCAAACCTTCTGCTGGGCTTCCTTCCTTATTCTTTCTGTGAGCCCTCTTTAAGTGCCTCTTCTGTTAATTTCCTCTGATTTTTTTCCCCTAGCTGCTGCTATTTTTCTACTGTCTTTTTCCTCCTCTCCTGAAATGCAGAGTGGTCATTTCCTTAGCATTTCCATTATCAATCACAATGGAATAATCATCAAGACTAAATTATCTCTATTGCCCTGCCTGATGAGCACACACTTGAACCATTGCCAGTCAGGGGGAAGCATATTCACAGTACAGCAATTTTCATAGCAACAACTATATAATAGCAACAACGTTCATAGAAGTACAGTTTCCTTTTATTTTCATCTTTTTAAAATTGTTTGTTTGCTTCTACCTAGCCCTATTATGTCATACTCTGCCATTGATCTTTTTAGGAATCAGTGGAGTATAATAATAAGTAGTTTGGAGTATCTATTCAACTCAAAAATTAAAATCCTAAAACACATATTGAAAGAAAGTTGTCTTCTGTGGCACACTAACATTAAATTTCTGCTTCACAGAAAAGAGGAATATAACAGAAAGCATAATTTGTAGCAGTCAATAATATTCAACCAGAACATACCAAGACAGCTATAAAGGTCTCAGGAAGCCCTGAAGTAGTTTGTTAATAATACAGTTTTCACAGTTTGGAATATAATAACTACATTTTACATGGAATATTCGTGTCAGATTCGCAATTCATGAGACACTAAATACCTTAAGTGATGCCACACACTTCTATTCTACTGTGTTTGTTCCTGTCTGGGTACCGCAGAGGCGATAACTTCTAGAAAAACTTGCCTCAGGGATTCCAACTGAAGGTCCTGTTTTGAATGCTGATAAGCTCCCTGAGCTCTACAAGTCTGGACTAAAATTTCCTGTACCAAGTGTGTGCCTTGGAATAGCATATGGAAGTTTTCAATTAAATCCATTGCTTCATTCTGAGAAGAAACTAGTAGAGAAAAAGTAGTGCCCCGTTTAACTTGAATGCTTTCCTCCCTTTTGGAGAAAAAAATGCTAGCCCTTGCCTTGAAGAAATAAATCTCTCCAAATGATGTTCCTTTGGTTTACAGTTGTACGTTTTGCCATAAAAATCTGTGAAGCACACAACGCTTGTGCATCAGCACGTGCCATCTTCACAGTGCAAAATGCCATCCCTTTGAAGGAAGTAAGCCTCTCGGAAACGGGAGAACTGTACTTTTCCTGCAGCTTGTATTCCAACTAATAGGAGTTGCTGTGGTGTCTAGCATGAAAAATAAGAGAAAATAAGCCTTCTTATGGCTGGTAGCCAGGTTGTAGTAAGGGTACATATGACCAGTTTGATTAAATCTGGATTAAATTAAGAATTATGAACAATATGAACATGAGAAGTGGAGTTGAGAAAAATATGGAGGAACAATGAAACAGAAGTACTGTCTTTGCTTAATTATACTCCCACTGTCCCAGGTCCAACAATTTGTGGATCAGGAATTTTCTATACCAGAGATGATTTCTGTGCATTTTGTAACTCTACAGATTCCTCTTCCAATAATTTGTCTCATTTCTCCTTGAAAAAACAATGTGTCCTTGAAAGCCTCCAGGTCCACGTGAAGAATAACAGCTATTCCAACAAGTTTTCAGTTCTAGACAGGTGTCCAAGATTCTGGATGCACCTCAAAGTCTTCAGTACAGTAACGCATAATAGATTCTCTTTAAATTGTTTGTAATCTAGGAAAACACAAGGCCAGTATGTCAGCAGAACACTAAGACTGTTACATCAAATAAACAGATCTCAAAAAAAAAACCCCACTAGGATTCACACTGTCAATGCAACAGAATTCCATCATCTCCTCCATCCACACATAGCCCTTTTAAATCTGAGTTCACTACAAATGATGAATCACAATAAATGTGTTATGGTTTTCTGCAGAGTTTCTCTCTCTTTTTTTTTTAAAGCAGAAAGAAAAATTGCACACTGAATACTGTAAGTGTGCTCCCAAAGAGATAAATTGGTTCTATGGTTAAAGTAATTCAGCTTCTGAAGTGTCTATCCCTGTCTCTGTCACAGATAATCGAGGCAAACCTTAAACTGCTGAAGTCAAAGTATTCTTCTTCATTTTCTAAGTGTCTGATTTCAGACATGATATCAAAACCTTTATGGTTGAAATTTCTAACAAATATAAGGAACCGATGTAAATCATTTGGGTAGAATGGTACTTGACAAGACAATAGGATAAAAGGAACAAATAGATCTGAAAACCGGGACTAGAAAACTTTGCTGGGCTGATTGCCGAAGAAACTTGGCTATACTGCATGAATCAGATAGAAATGTGTCCTTAAGGTGAACTTAGCTCATTATAATATGAAAGCCACACCTCCAGTACTAAAGCTACACGCCTTCAAGTAAAGACCCCTACCCACTGAATATGCACAGTACATTCAAAATGCGCTGGACCTTTAATTTGAGACGAGAGAAAGTTAAGCTGCTCACAGATTAGCCAAGTAGTGATAGAGATTCATTATGCAAATATTATCTGGATAGAATTGTATAAATATGCTTATCTTCTTGACTTGTGTGTGCTAGCTTCATGGAATGATCCCCTAGCATCCCTTTCTGCGCAGAACTGCTAATAAATAGCTAATACCTCAACTCTGTGTGTTACTGGCTTGCACATAGGGTAAACAAACCCCGACTTTTGGGATAGCAGACACATACATCAAAATTGACAGAAGAACTATGTGCTCCAAACTGAAGTTAACAGAATATGTGTTATCATGTGTCATGCACATTTGGAAGCCTGAGGCAAAATAAGTCCTGCATATCTCACTCTGGGCATCTCTGCTAACAGATATTAGGTTGTGATCAAAATTTCCTATGAAAGTTTAAAAAAAAAAAAAAACACTATAGTATTCACAATACTGAAAATTTTCCTGAAATTGCTGATTGTCGACAGAAATGAAAAATCTTGCTTCAGGTTTACACAAAAATTTTGTTTCATTTCTGGTTCATTGTGTATCACTGTCAGCTGCCTTGGAACTTCTATCCTGGGTGTTTTCATAATCCCACTGGGGATCCTTGAGTGAACAACTGCTGTCCCTGGTGCAGTCTCACGTACGATGCACTGCAGGAAATTTACTTCCACTACAAAATTGCCATAGACTTTGATGGGAGCCACAATAAGTGCATATAGGCTAGGATGTTCAGATGCATTGAACATGGTAAGGATATAGAGAACTTTCTTTGATTATTTATTTTTTCCAGAAGGCCTTTCAAATGAAAGGTTAAGAATTCACTCGTGAATTCGTAAGTCCATTTGCTGTAATAAACGGATGTTCTCAGTCTCACAAAAATTAGGTCACACTCTTTGTGCTGCTAAAAACTTTATCTTTAAAACCTTTCCTGTGTATTACATTATTTAATCTAGAATAAAATGCAAGAAAATACTATTAAAATCACCTATTACACTAAAAAAACTTTCAAGACCACTCCTTGCAGGGGAGAGAGATGGGGAAACAATAAATAAGCTCTACAATAGTCAAGCTAAAAGGAAAATAAGTCAACATAAACCAACCAAAGGTGAAAGACAACATTTAGACTACAAGCAAATGTGTTAAGTCTCAAAGTTGTGATACTTAGGAAAAATAATGTGTCTAGCTAAGTACATAAAGAAAAAAAAAAAACACAAACAGAATAAAGTAACTGAATACATAATTTTAAATTTTTTTCCTTTTTTTCTGTTTAGATGAATACTTGGGGCATATGGAACATATAATGTCTCGTATTACTATGAGAAAGCAGAAAGGGATAACCTCTTAGAAAATGAAAACAATCCATTCAGATTAAATAATTAGCTTTTCTTTCTTTGTAACAAACTATGCGATTTTATTCTTTTTTAAAACATCAAAATAAATCTGGAATAATGTTTGCTTCATTGAGTTTTGGAAGTACTGTGACAAAAGATGTCCTCATGTTACAGGTAACAACAGGAATGTAATAGCCATTACACTTAGACTGGAGCCTTGATTGAAATATATCCCCCCTGAGTTCAGTCTCACTCAACCCCAGTTCACATGTTACACTCCTTTGCTTATCA
>NW_009597536.1:2266-3631 GCF_000690535.1 Cariama cristata | reverse complement strand
GCAGGAAGTCCTGTGAATGTAGATACAAACAACTTCGGTAAGAAAAGTGAGAACTGATCCTTTCTATGCAAAAAGGCAGGAACCACTCCAACCAGCCGAAAAAACTGAAAATAGGCCCCCCAAAAAACATAAAAGGAACAAACACTGATTTGGGGTCTGAGAAAGCTCCACCTGCAACAACAGAAGACTCTACGTATCCAAGAGTCTATCCAAGCATAGATTCTTGGATACATAGAGGAGTGTATTTTCCCACATACAGAAAAGAGACCACTTTCTACATGTTCCCTTAGCAGAGCACTTTATTCTTAATTTTGTCATTTCGCCACTACTTTCACTCTCCCTTCTTCCTTTGAAGGATTTATATTGGTTCTGCTCAGACAGGAAGAACTGTCCTTGTAATGGACTAAGATCATGAAAGAATCACAACAATTATGTTTCTGGGAGAGGAAGGAGGAGGGGACTACCTCAGTCCAACAACTGTTGAAGGTAATTGTGGAAGTTGTGTTGGATTTAGTTTTGTGATTTTCCAATATAAACTCGTTTTTGGAGAAGAAAAAAAAAATTAGAGGATAGCTAGTGATACACAATCAGCTTTCCATGAATGCCATTAATGCTATGCCCTTCAGGTTACACATTGCTGGTTTTGCTTAATCTGACTAGTGCCTAGTATGCCATGTATAAGCACACAACAATACATACATTTAAACAAACACACATTCAAGAGACTTCTGTCTCATATGACACAATATCACTGTCAGTTGCCAGGATAAAAAAATCTTTTTCCTTAATATATTAACTTTTTCACGTATGCCTCATTATTTCTTCATGCTGATTACTCAGTGGAAGAGTTGGATTCTATTTAAGGCTATGGAAAAGGTCACAGACAAAAGGGAGCTTGAGTGTCTGTTTGGTATTTTAAAAGAAAACTACACTAGTGTTAATATTTGCTTTCACTTACAGCATGTACACTTTGGTTATCTGAATAGCAAATCATGGTGGGCAGTGTGAATGAAAAAGTACCGAGGAGAAGTTATTGATCTCAGAACAAGATGTAGACATGTAATGATTGATTGTTTTCAACAGAAACTTCTGAAATGTTTGGAGTTTTGCTGTTACTCTTAAAAGCCATTGAAAGACTTACCAGCTACACACTGCAGAAAAGAGAAATGGCATTTTCTTGTACCTGATATCCAGAGAAGTAAAATAAGTAACCAGAGTATGCAAGTTAAAAGAAAAAGCTATTATAATAATTGAAACTGATTGCAAAGTAAATAAGTACTATAAACAAAACATTTCTTTCAATAAAAAAATTACATGGGCACAGGACAAGAATAACTTCTGGGTTTGGTCAGCTGGTTGATTACT
>NW_009597536.1:0-2235 GCF_000690535.1 Cariama cristata | reverse complement strand
GGATTACTGGGGGGGGGGGTGTGAAAACATTGTAAGAAGAATTTTGGCTACAATTTCACAATTGGCCTTAATTCACCAGACAAACTGTCATTTTTAAATGCAAATATTGCTGCTGCTTTAAAGGGATGGTGCCAAATCAGGTTTTCTAACAGATGATAAAAGTCAGAATTTGAGGTTTGCTGCCTGGACCCATTTATAACATTTACTATGACTGTTCAAATAAACGATGCATTTTATGTTATGAAAAAATTATCTGTTGAGAGGCAATATTTCATAGCTTGTAGAAGTGTTTGTCAATTACCTATGAGAGTTTGCACAGCCTGTAGAGAGGGCTCAGGCAGGTCAGGATCTTCCAAATTAGGCACTGACAGACACAAGTGTTCCTTACGTCACCTGCTCTGCCTTGACATCTGTCTTCGTTGCCAGAAGTGAACAATGCAACATATTCCTTCCAGCATAAGACTAATTCTTCGTTCAAAACCATTCCTCATTTTCTGATCTTGCCCATCTCAGCTGCAAGTGGGAGCCAATAGAGAACTGAAGCACAGGAAGATCAAGGTTTTCCCTGCCTCCAGTTACCTAATTTAAGCACTACAATGTATATGACCTAAACTAGCTGAATAGTAGATGAGTGGTGAAGTTCAGGATGAGAACCACCATCCATCCCTTCTGCATAAAGATTGTAAGCATAATGTAGAGTGCACTGAAGGAATACGGAAAGGACCATACTAAAAATGTAATTATGCTCCAGATAGAAGCAGAATGGCAGGAAATTGCATCTTTCAAAGGTTGATACAGGATGGATGGCATTTCCTCCCACACAGCTTTGATGCCAATATGCCAATGCTGTATATTTGACTGTAGCCTGATCCAGCCTCTGCATCTGTGAAAGCCAGGCCATGAAACAGCATTTAGGATAGCATTTGCTTAGTATTTTAAAGTAGTATCTAAGGTTTCATAGATGCTATGGTATTAAAATATGACTCAGTAATTAGTTGCTGTCCAACCTAAGAATGCAGTTAAACTCAAGTTACTTATATAAAAATTGAATCCTAATACATATTAGATTCTACCTTTAGACAAATTGTCTAAATACAGACATCATGGAAATGATGCTTCACACATTCCAAAACATCAGGAATGCTAGGAAAGTTTCTGATGTCTAAAGATTGCAAGACATTGTCTCCTGATGGGATTTATGTAGGTGTTATTTTGTTTTCTTTAAACTAGATTAACTTCTTTGTTGCTTTTCCAAGCTTTTAAATAACTGTAAACAACAGCTTGGTTCAGCTTGTCATTGCAGATTGATTTACTCAGTTCAATTACTTCTTTTCTTATGTTACATGAAAGGGTTATTCACAAGTTCAATTTTACTGGAAGACTAATCTAAAAATATACCTGTCTCTCCAGTTCAGTTTACAAACTGAATGAACAGATAAACACACAATTCACTTTCACAAAGGTACCTTCTTTAAGAAAATTGTACAGTTCAGACCACAGAATCACTAAATTAAGTTGTACTGAGTGAGTAAAAAGCACATAGATGTTTTTTGAACTCTACAGAGATTGAGAACATAGAAAGCAGTTTAACAAAGGTTTCAGGCCAGAACTACCAACCAGAGAACAACATGACATGGAGTAGTAGAGGAAAATTAGAGGAGTTCAGGATTGTGTGACAGGCTTCTTCCAGTGACTCACTTGGATAGAAGAGAATAGAGTTTCTCTGTATTACTTATGAGTGCCTCTGATTTCACCTGGAACAGGGAACATTTTCTGTAACCTGCCCAGAATGCCTTTTTCCACAGGATTGCACCCTGCTTCCTTGCCCCATGGCTTCTCCCAGAAGCACATCATCAAAGGGTACCCTACCCACTCAGCAGTAAACTGAGGAGCAAGGCATGGGTGAGGTGAAACCATCCATGCCCAGCAAGGGCAAATGAAATGGCAGTCACCATGTGCTTTCAAACAGGAACTCAGAACAAAACCAAGTTTCTGTACTACCCCTTACTTTCTCCATTACTATCAACATACATATTTTGACTTGGCTGCTTTTATAAGGCATCATTTTCACTATACTCATACTCATGTAGGCAAAATCTGCAGGCCAGAGTCACAGATAGGAAGAAGCAGCAAACACAAAGGAAGAAACATCTTCACCTATTTGTCAGTGCCTTCTCTTCATTTGCCATTACGGAATCATAGAATAGTTTTCTTGGAAGGGACCTTAAAGATCAT
>NW_009597535.1:0-9384 GCF_000690535.1 Cariama cristata | reverse complement strand
GAGGCGCCTTCCCTGTGTGCCCTCCCTGTCGGCAGCGCTCTCGGTCGCTGGTGTTCCCTCCAGCTGCCTTTTGTGGGAGTGGGGGGTGGCCGCTGAGGTAAAAATCCCCCGTACCTTTGTAAAATCCCCCGTACCTTTGTAAAATCCCCCGTACCTTTCTGTGTGGCCCTGGGGAGCTCGGCTGGAAGTCCAGGGCCAGGTAATCCACACTGCCCGAACTTTTTTTAGGCGCTGGGCTGTTGGTGCCACTAGGAACAGGAGAAGCAGAAATGGGGTTTTGCTAATGCAGGGAAGAGACAGGAGAAATAATGAGGATTAACATGGGAAGAAAAAAAAAAAAGGAATTAACACAAATCTGACAACAAAATGCCTCGGTGGCACTTTTAAAAGATATCCCAGCCTGGATATTTGCTCACCTGCCTCTGGGACCAGGGTGTGCAGAGCTGCTGGAGGACTATATATATATATATAGTATATTCTGCTAACAAATATTTCAAGCTCATGCTCTTGATTTGATGTATTGAAGCAGTTCTGCTGTCTCTGTGCTGATTTTATTCACATCCCTGACATCAGACATGGGCTTCAGCATTCCCCAGGAACCACACCTCATTGAGGCCAGACCGCTCTGGGATCTTCACTAATCACAACCATGCTACACCGAGCACAGATATCTTCTACCCCCTTAGTTACATAGCCCCAAAAATATGCTTCAAGTCAGCAGCTTCACGAAGAGCAACAAAATCCCTCCTCGTAAGCAGTGACACTCCCTGCTGTTGCTCCGATAGCCCCTGCCCTCCACACTAACATGATGTCAGCAGCTGTTAGGGGAAAAAAACCCTGAAAAAAATCAACTTCAATTAGGAGTAAATGCTCTGACAGTTCATAGACGTTTTTATCCCCTCTTAATTTCTGGCAAAGTAGGTGATACATGTTCCTGCTCTCATATACAGTTAGAACCCCAAGGGAAATGTCATTTTAGGGATGAAAGCCACTGTTTCGTGCATGTAGGGATGTACATAAGGACGTGCACCACGTAGCGCTATCTGAGCGCTCCCATGTCATGAGCTAGGAATGTGTTTGCAGAGCTGAGGAACGTGTGTGTCCCGCCAGGACCATATATATCTTAGCTGTGAGGTCCTTACCATTGCCACGTAGTTCTCCTCGCTGTCTCCTGAGTCAGTGCTGGTGATGCTCTGGGAGGAGACAGGGCGACAGTATTGCAAAGAGCCGGCGTTGAAGGTCTGGCTGTGAGGACAAGGGTCAAAGCGTTAATGATGGTTGCAGGTGCTGCTTGTCCATTGCCAAAGAGGGATGGGAGAGAGCAGCACCTGATGCCTCCAAACATCACCATGCTCAGTTCTGGGGACTGGGCATGAAGAAGAGCTGGTGGCATTGAAGTTCTCCAACTTAGCCTTCCCATGGGTCAGAAATCACTGGGTCTTCTCATTTTTTCCTTTCTAGGACTTTTTAATAACACCTGGCTTGCTATGTACTCATAACTATCCTGCTATCAGCTACATAAATCAGGCTCCATGAACTCTTTTATCTCGCAGGAAATATTTATTTGTGGAGGATGCAGGGCCAGCCTTGGTGAAGCTTCTCACCTCCAGCCTCACTGCAGCTCCAGGATTTGTTTACCATGCAGGGCCCCATCCAAATTTTTTTCTGGAAAACAAAACCTCTGAGGCATCATCTTGCTTTCAATTGGCCAAATCTAATTAAACCGAATAACATAATGCAATCAGTATCTGGCATTAAAGCTCGCATCTTAAAAAGCTATTTGTTGCCTTGCAGTAAAGTCAGGGTCATATGATGAGCTGATAAGGGAAAAATCCATTAGCTTCTCCGGGGTCGGACGTCTTGTCAATCAAACTCCACTCGCTATTTCCCAGTGCAGTGATTTCAGCACACAGCGCTCATGCCCTGCAGTCAGTCTCCGCACAATCCAATTTATTAGAGGAGTCATAGCAGCCAAGCTTTGCTTCTGCCTTTCACTGGACAACATCAGAACACGAATTAGCAGCAGAACTGGAATTGTGTGAATCCTGTTATTTTTGGCCGGCAGACTTTGCTCTGAAGTGCTTTGGTTTCATTGTGCAGATTTCCTTCGGGCTAGGCTTTGCTTTCAAGACAATCAAAACACAGCTCGGTCAGACGCTGCGAGTGTCACACTGAGTTTTGAGACTATAGTGGATTTTTTGGGGGGGAGAGCTGGATGTGAAATCATGCCCTGCACCCCCAGCACGGCTGAGTCGGGATGCTCAGCTGGGTCGTGAGTTGCGGAGGACCACAGGTCCTGTGTCAGAGCCACAACTCTCCAGGAGTTGTCAGATCCCAGAAATAGGAAATGTCTTCAAGGGATCTTAATTAGCTGCTGGGCCACATACTGGTCTTTCATGTGAAATCCCAACCTAAAAGAATTTATCTTCCTGCCACCAGCTGTGTTGTGGGGAGTACGACTCTGGCTCTTATAACACTTGATTAAGCTTGTGAGGGGTCCAAGAGAGGAGTCCCTCTGCTTCGACAGCATCTGACCCAGCTCCTAAGTCTGGCCATGATGTGACCAAGGAAACCCCTGAGCCCCGAATCACCATGGTGTGGCAGGATATTTTAGGAAGGAATTACTCCATAAATGTCCCTCTTCCCAGGTAGCTCCTGCTGGTCCCTGATGGGGGTAGGGTGTTGGGCAAGGTGGACTTTCATCCCAGTGCAGATGTTTGCATGGATGACCCAGCTCTGCAGCTCCCGTTTCTAAAACTGACAAAGAACACAATGAAGGCTGAAGGGATCATCCAGCTTTTGGGGAAATTCAGGTCTGCATCCAAAGTCTGGGCTCACTTCAAGACAGCCCATGAGAAACGTGCTCCTTCAACAAAAAGAGATGGTGGGTCAGAGGAAACCTCTGCAGCGAGTGGAGCCAGAAGGGCAGCCGACATCCCCCTTACACTCAGCCAGAGATGTTTAATCCATGGCAGAGGTGATAGCGTGGCTACATGTGGACACCCGTGAGAGTGAGACCAGAGATCTGCTGTCAGAGCAAAGCAAGAATTCATACCCCAACCATTACTCACGTTGGCCTGGACCAGGATTTCGTGACTGGTGATTTGAAGGGAAGCTCATCGATGACAGTGTTGTTCCTCAGGTCCAGTGGCGATGGCTTTGCTGGGGAGGAGAAAAGCTTTTATTCAGAGGCAGCACATTCCTACAATTCAGTGTCCATGACTGGCATGAAGGGGTGCCCAACAAATTGTTGGTTGCTTCCCATTCTGCTAATCAACCCCCTCAGCCCTCCTTGCCGATGACAAATACCCCCAACCAAAATCCCTGTGCTCAGTTTTGCCAGGACTGGGGGAAAACAGTGAATTTGTCCCTCTGACTCACAGCCCCAAAGTGGATGCGTGGCCCCAAAAGGGGAAAATGCCTCCCAGAGAATGGAGATCTGCTAAAAATGCCCAAACCTCAGAGTATAATAAATCCTTTCATTAAGGTGCTGTGATAACTCATTAGATGACCAGGCTCTGCCAGCCCTGAGCTGTCTCCAGCCAGAGCATTTCCTCATAGGGAATGGGAAAAGACATCTGCAGGGTAACATGAAGGCTCTTCTCATCATGGATGGTTCATTAGGTGGAAGAGAAGAGTTCCAGCCCCAGGCCTCGCATAGCGTGTTGATGGGATTAGGTGTTGACATCCTAATGATGGGAGCGCACCTCCTCAGCATCTCCTTGGTGACCTGTTAGGCAATGGTTTGGGGAAGGATTTGGAGGATGGAGGCAAAGCCCTGAAGGAAGAACTGCCTAGTCCCAGCCAGTAGCAAACAGTAGGAGAAATCTGGGTGACCCGAACACAACACAGAGATTTTGGGGTGGAGCATAGAGAGGGGTGCAAGCAAAGGGGGTGAGATCCTGCCTGTGACGTGCATCTCCTGTAAAGACCAGGAAAGGTTTGAGATGGGCTATTCAAGCACCATGAAAACTGCATTTGCCCCATAGTCCTCCTGAAAGAGGAAGAGGATGGGGAAGATCTGAAAGTCTGACTCTGCTGAAGGTAGCAAAGCAGACCCCACACAGAACTCTACTGGCTGTGCATAAAACAATAGATGTAGTCTGAAATATTAGAAGAATAGAAGGGTTCCTGGAAAGATTTGCCCAGAAGCCACTGTTCTTACCTTTCCGGTCGGGTTTGAGGTTGCGGTTAACTGGTGGTGGCTGGATTTCACTCAATCGTCTGTGGCACTGTGCCATGGCCCCTCCTTTATGCATGGGGAGGGTGGCTGAGGACAACCCCACCAGGTCAAAGTGATGTGGCCCAGGACTCATGGGGATGTAGAGATTTTGGGCATTGTCGTTGGCTTTCTCGGCGTGGATCAGGGGCGAGGAACCGGGATTCATGGGGACGTAGTTGTCCTCGGAGTCAGTGCTGTGGGAGCGGGCCACTGCTGCCTTGGCTTGCTGAGGGACAAGTGGGAGGACGTGCTGTGAGCATCAGACACTGCTCAACGCCATCCCACTATAAACCCCTTAATCTCCTCATTACCGAACACACACCTGAGGTGGGACCAGATCTAAAATCTCAGCACAGAGGGAAGGAATGATCTGTCCCCTCCTTGGCCATCAGTTTGCACTGAGAGGGTCTACCTCCACTGTTTCCAAGACATTGCAACATCCTGAGTTCAGGGAAAGGTCTTAATAACCCAGACTTGAGCCTCTTCTCGTCATCAGAGTGAGCTGCAGAAACAAGCTTAACCTGGAAAGTCATTTTTCCCTGAGCTCTGGCCATGACTAAAATGTGATATGAAAGGCTGCTTTAATGTCATTTCCAGCTCAGGAAATCTTAGAAAGTGCACAAAAGAGGCTGTTCTGGCAACATATCAAAATTCAGCTCAGCAGCATCCCAAGCTTTCAGGAAGAAACCAAACTCCTGGGTGCTTTTTTGGAGTCAGTGCTCCAGGCAGATACACTCTGTGGAAGCACCCAAAGCAAAGCTCTGCATGTGGTGCTGGGTTAGGTGGTTCTCCCTCCACCTCTACCCTGCAAGCCACCATGATTTTAACTGAAATCAGTAATAAAACCCTTCTTGACTTAGCTCTGCAGGACTGAGCTGTGAGGTCCAACCTGGCACCGATTTGTCTCTGAATCTATAAGGTACAAACAGTGCCTATAGTGTGGTGGCTAACACCAAGGCCAACTCACCAGGTAGGAGTTGTATCCGTCGTTCATCGACTCGACTGACTGCACAGTGCTGCTGCCCCCGTGCTGGGGGTATTCGTACGTCTCGCAAGAAGAAGCTGCAACACAATGACAAATGCACAACGTGTCCCAGCAAAACTGCTAATAAAAGGGGCCCTGAAAACAAAATCCTGGTTCTGGGAGGGCAATATATATTCTTGATGATTGAGACAGTGGTGGGAAGACACCGTTTTTAGCCTGTCACAGACTCCCTGCTATGCTCCCTCCCAATTAGCATCTCTCTGATGCATCAACACAACTGCACGTGCCATGTGGACCTAACCTGGTTCTGTCAAAGTGCTGCAAAATCCCGGGGGTAAAGATGTCAGATAAGGTAGATCACGGTGACAAAACTGGGTTAAGAGAGAGCTTGGTTACAGCTTGCTCAGCAGATGTAAGGGCTGGCATCCTCCGGTAAGGGGAGGATGGGGGGAGAATGGGGTGCTAAGCTCTTAGACTGGACTGTCTATTGCTGAGCACGGGGTTGGTCTCAGCCTAAATGTTGGTATTTAGGTAGAAGAAGGTGGAAGAAACATTTCAGGGAGCTGTGTCTATCATTTACAGTATGTTTTCTCTCCAACCACCTCTTCCAAGTTACTTTGCAACTATCTCATCCACAGGGTTTGGAAAGGGCACATTCATCCATGGCCCATCCACGGCCAATGGGAAGGGCGGCTCTGGTGCACTGGGGATGTTGGGTCTTGGAGATGTGCAAGATTACGTCCCTGTCTGGTGAGCAAAACCAAGGCAGCTCCAGGCTGAAGTACGTTCTGATAAACCTGGATATGAATTGAAGAAAAAGCAAGCTAAAAATGGCTGAAATCACCAAAATCTGGTGAAGGGCTGCACGGGCAAGCAAGTTTGGGGTTTTGGTTCAAGGCACAACACAGCCAAGAGCCAGCTGAGCAGCTCTGGTGGGCAGAGCCCTGGGGATGCCTCTCCATGCCTGTTGCATAGAAAAAACAGGGCCAGATCCTGACCGGGGAGAGCTTCTTTGCGTTCAACCCCCTGGTTGATGTCAACAGCCACCCCAGCCCTACTGCAACCCAGTGGGACTGACCTGTCCAAGGCTACTAGATAGGACAAAGCCACCCCCAGCTTCCCACCCCCAAATTCACCTCGGTGCAGCCTGCTGTTCTCCACGGCTGGCAGCGTGTTTCTCCGAGGAATGGTGGCTGCCATGGGGGCCAACCCTAAGCTTTCGCTGGGCTGGGGCCGCTGGGGTGGGCTGCCCCACCGTGGCTCCATCTGCCCTGGTTTTGGGGGCCGTGGGGGTGGCACAGCAGGTGAGTCGCTGGCTGCCACGGCCAGGGCATTGTGGTTCTTGTCCAGTGTAAATGTCCTGGGGATCTGGTAGACGGAGAGCAGCGTGGCAGGGATGTCATAGGAGTCCGTAGAGAGCTCCCCAAACTCCTTGCATAGGGTGTTGTTGGGAGTCTTGTAGGTGTAGACCTCTTCGTTATCTGTTTCAGAGCTGGTCAGGCTCGACTTGGGGTGGGTGTAGGAACCGAAGGCGCGTGGCAGGTCGTACGCACTGTCCCTGAACTCTGAGTTGTCCCGGCTGGGTTTGGGCAGGCTGTAAAAGCCTTGGAGCTGCCCGCCAACCCCATTCACACAATGCCCGTTGCCCTGTGAGAGCTTCTGGACCGCCGTGTCGCTCCGCATGAAGAAGGCGGACCTCGTGGCTTGGGAAAAGCTGGCGCTTCTGCAGAGGAAGGGGACAAAAGGGCTGAGATGGGGGAGAGCTGGTCCTAGGATTCACCCAGATCTGCTCCCTCCATTTGTCACCTTCCCAACCCACATTGCCCAACCTCAGGGCAAGGGGAACATTTCAGACCCCTCCAAACATGCCCACAACCCATTTTATCCTGAAACACCTTCAAAATGCCTCTGTCACAGATGAGAGGTACGTGCACCCAGCTCCACGATAGTGCTATGGGCAAGAACAAGCCTTCTATCCAGACATAAATTGCTCCAAAAGGGTAATTTCTGCACCAGCTGACAGCAACCCAAGACACAACTGCAAAGACCGACCCCATCAGCATCGCCATCAGGTACCAGCTGCCCGTCCGCAGTGCAGGAGGGAGGCTTACTCTCACCTCTGCCTTGCAAAAGTGTTCGAGAGGGACTGGAAAAATTCCTGATGGGGATTATTTGAAAGCCTCCAGCCATGTCACCACCCTGCCCTCTTGCAGGGCAAGCCCTGGGGAGATGAGGGCAGTCCCCAGCTGGGATTTGGGGTTTGCAGTCCTGATCCGCAGGGGAGGAGGAATGAACCTCAGGGCTGAACTCAGATTTACAAAAGCCCTCGAGTACCCCAGGGTGAGCAGGGCAGCGTGGTCACTAGGTCTGTGCCTTGCTAACAATTCCTCGATTTGTATTGCAGTCATGCCTGGGGACATTACCCAGGACAGAAGGTGAGCACTGAGGATACCTCAGTCCTCTAACAACTGCTTGTTAGCGATCACTCCTCCACTGATTCTCTCCAAAATGTTTCATCTCCTGTTTTATCCCTCCTACTGCTTCCTCTTCCAATGCTCCGACGTTGCAGAAGATGATGAGCCCCATGGGCTTGGCTTTCTGCACCCGTAACCCCAGCAGATGACATTTTCTCAAGTCAGGGAACGTTTGAATTAGCCACTTGGGACTTTTCTCTCCTCCATTCTCAACCTCTGTCACTGCGAAGCAACTCCCCCATCCCACAAGACTTGGGGAGACGTGAGCATTGCTGTGGAAGCACTGGGACATGAGGGACACGAGCAGCAGAGCCGAGCATGGGGGATACCGATACCTTCCCCTGACCTGGCTGAAGCAGAGTGGAAGAAGAAAATACGTTAAAGCTCCAAAAAAGGGTTACCTTGCCATGAAGAGCTAATGCATATGCACTAGGAAAGGGGGAGAGGTAGCCTTGGGCTGGGTCTTTTTGCTCGCAGAGGTATAACCATGCATGGGTCAGGCTTTTGGGGACCATGTGCTCACAGCCAGAAAGGGCTCAGCCAGCCCCATTTCAACATCTCCCGGTGGAAGAGAGTCCTGCCCTGTATCAATCACCGCACTGGGAAAAAATGAAATGGTTATGGGGGGCAGTTTCCAGTTGCGGCAAATCGCTGGGGAAGTGCCAGTCCTATGGGAAAGGCTGGGAGATGCTGGTTTACACCACTCTGGTGGGGTTGATGCTCTGCAGGGACAACAGGGACTTTGTTTCATGGAGCCAGCACGAGATGGCGCTCAGAAATAGGGCTTATTTGGGGAAAAAACAAATGATGCTGTGACATGACAAATGAATCCCTGCTGCTTTTGGAGCTCAGTCTGCCCAGGAGACGTTTGGGGTCTGGCAGGGTCCTTTCGGTTGAGGACTTGAAACATCTCATGGGTTAATTATTCAACATCGCCCGCCAATTAGCTACTATTACCCTCATTTTATGGATGAGTAAAGTAAGAGCTCGGGAGCTGAAAGGGGAGGGATTCCCAGCAGTCCTGCAGCCTGGCCCCGTGCACTGGGCATTGATCAGGGCAATTATTTCTGGCCCAGTTGCAGAAGCCGCTGCTGGCCAGTTTACCTCTGCCCACCAAAGCATTGGTGCTTGCTCCCTTCTCCTCCGGGTCCCAGCCATGCTTGAGCTCTCGAAGGGTGGCTTTCAGGTATCC
Source organism: Cariama cristata (assembly GCF_000690535.1). NCBI lineage: Eukaryota > Metazoa > Chordata > Aves > Cariamiformes > Cariamidae > Cariama > Cariama cristata. The sequence goes on along the minus strand of NW_009597535.1, from coordinate 511 downwards.
TCACAGCTGAAGTGTCAGAGGGCCTTTTTTTTAAACACTGTTCCATTAACTCCATCTGAAGTTAATTTTTCTGAGTCTTTTTCTGTTGCTGTTTTTTGGGGAGGGAAAGGCAGCTGCAGCAGGAAAGCCCAGCGGAGGCTGCAGCCCGGGCTCTGCTCTCACCCCACGCCAGCTGGGCTCCGACTGCCTCTCCCTCCTTGCCTCTCCTGTGAGCCACGTCAAAAAAAATCCTCGCTATTTAAGGCAACCGGCTGGGTCCAGAGGCAGAGAGCTGTAGCTTGCTCAAAAATACCACACCGTGCACCTTGGGCTGCCATGAAGCCCAGCGAGCTCTGGAAGGGATGAACAGCAGAGTGGTGCAAACCCTGCCTATCCCTCTGGTTGTGGTTTTTTTCTGGTTAAAGGCATGAAATAAGGCCCTGTCCACAGGATCACAAAGTGGCTGAGGTTGGAAGGGAACTCTGGAGGGCATCTGGTCTGATCCCCCTGCTTGAGCAGGGCCACCCAGAGC